>NC_041407.2:52548173-52848173 GCF_900747795.2 Erpetoichthys calabaricus
GGTTGAACAAAAGTGATTAACATAAACTACCGAATAAACCTAGGCAAGGGACAACCAGACTAAAAAAGGCTACAGCAAATGTGGTGGTTTAATCTGCAAATTTTATACTATGGCAAAAGTGAGCATAGCAATAAGACACAAGGTAGACATTCACCAAATGTACTGTCCAACCTAGCCCACAAATGAAAACACAAAGACTGTGGTGCATAAAATGGCAGCAGGTGGTCTGGAGTAATGAGTCAAAATCTGTAATTTTTGACTAACAAAATTTTGCTTACTAAAAGGGGCAGAGGACAGTACATGGATAATTATCTGCAAACAGTTTCTTACCCACCATGCAGTACCATGATAAAAATGTCTAATTAATTCCAGCTTCATACTGATAGCTTGACAAAGACCCCAAACACAATGTCAAAGTCACAAAAAAACTAAACAGGGAATCCTGCAACAGATGGTATAGCCCCCCAAAAGCTCTGATCTCTATCTCATCCAGCCAGTCTGGGATTACTTATAGAGAGAGAAGGAAGTAAAACAGCTCTGGAAAGTTCTCTAAGAGCCTTGGAAAAACCTATAATATGAGCACCTTCAAAAAAGCATGCTAGAATGCTAGAATTACTGCTGCTTTTAAGGCAAAAGTTGGTATAGGGTGGGTGATATAAGGAAAATTGTACTGTATATTTACACAATTTCGGTAACTGTATCTATCAGTACAGATACAAAAATCTAAAAATGTCCAAAATGAAGTTGTTTTGACTTCATTTATTATATCAAAATGATCACAGGAGTCTTTTATTTTAAACTTAAAAATGAAACAAGACTTATTTTTTTTATTATACTAGGGGGCTGGCCACCTCTACGCGCTAGCCTCTTCGCAGTTCTGCTGCTCGTGTATGGGGATGTAGATGTACAATTTAAACAGATTTTAATTTTCATGTGAAGTGTTACATTTGCATCCACGCGACGTATAACTGCCCGTGATTGAATTTCGTTTCTTTCTCTCTATTAAATAAAACGACTTTTTCAAATGTTTCGCTCTGAGATTAGTGAATTGTCTTTGCAAAAGCTATTCTAACGGGAAACTGTTAACGTTTTAATACAAATGGCATATCAAGATCTCCTTTGTTGTCTAATATTATCAGAAGACTTAAAAAGGGCATTCTTATGGATAACTTAATCCAAATACTTGATGGGGTATTTCTGAAGGAGGGAAAAGGCCATGCTTATGAGGCATACTCGTCCATTGATAATATAAAACAGGCAGGCTCAGTTTTGATGGCAGACTACATCACAAAGTTTGAACAACACTATAATCGTATGTGTAAATATGACATGACTCTTCTAGATGCCATATTGGCTTTCAAACTGCTTGATAGTGCTTGTCTAAAAATTAAAGACAAAATAGTTGTCCCTAACTGCGTGCTCAAGATTAACTTTTGCCCTTAAAACTCATCTTCAGTGAGAAATGGCAGTTGCCTGTGCTTCCACCGGGATACAAATAAAATCCGATGTGGCTTATTTTATGGATCAAAAACAAAATATGTCACAATATCAGAACTGTTCAAAATTGACATTACTTGGTTCAAATCCACTTGACAGGTTCAGCATAAGATCTAAGTGTGTTGTATGTCAGAGTACGTTTTATTGGACTAAAGACTGCATAAAAGTGAACAAGTGAAATTAACAGGGTAATGTAAATACAGATGACATTGAACAGTGTAACGTTACATTATATTCAAAGGAATCTACCTCTGATTCTGAGATTTTTGTTGCTGTAATTGACACTGCGTGCACTCAAACTGTTTCTATGGAAAAGTAGCTCGATAGTTTTGTTAAAGTTAAAATTCTGGCTAAAATTGAACACAGTAAATGCAGCATTGAGAAGAAGTGATCCCTGAACATATTCTTTTGCTCTTAAGCAAAACATCTTTAATGAGAGATGGAGCTGTGCTTGACATTGAAAATGACAGAGCAGTACTTCTTAAAAAGCAAATTAAGCTTGAACTGACCACTTGTGGACATTATTGTATGAACATCCTTGATAAGGACAAGCATGTAGCAGTTCATGAAAATTAAAATTTGACAGTCACAGAACATATGATAAAAAAGCAGAAGCAAAAATGATATTAAAGCTTCACAAGCAGTCTGGACATGCTTCAGCTGATAAACTATAGAAACTTGTGTAGTTCTGGTAATAACAACAGAGCTATATATTTTACAGCAAATTAAACACTGTTTGAAGTACAACATGGCGAAGAATACTGTGCATAATGTACATGTCTACAGTCCATTCCAACTTGTGTTTGGGCAAAACCCATCTTTGTTTTCTATATTAACTGACAAGCCATCAGCCCTTGAAGGAATAACAGTAAGTGTTTAGGTTGGACAGCACATTACAGCTTTGAATGTAGCTCATAAAGCATTTGCAGAAGCTGAATTTTTTGACAAGATACGCAGAGTTCTTCGAAAATAGTTGCACTCTATAGATGAGAAGTAGAAGACTGAAGACAAAATATACTATAAACGAGTGGATTGTGCAAAATGGAAAGGTCCTAGAGTTGTCACTGGACAAGATGGTAGTCTTTGTAAGACAATGAGGTATTTGTGTACGTGTACATCACTCAAGATTAAGGAAGGAGGGTGTTCAAGAAATCATTTTCTACAGGGTTAAATGATTTGGTTAACAAAGACAATGAAACAGACCAAACAGAGGATATCAACAGTGACATGGAGACTGTTAATGAGGAAACAGAGGATGTTAATGAGAAGACATTGTAGAAGATGTTCAGCGACCTTCAGTAAGCTTGGCAGTTTGCACTGAAACCAGGTCAAATTATCAAATACGCTGACAGACACAGTGGAGTCCAACATAATGCGGAAATTCTTGGAGGAGCAGGAAAAGTCAGAGGAAAATATGGAAATTGGCATAATTTGCACTACACTGAGCCTGACGAGATTGCTGGGACCATAGACTTAGCTGATTTATCAAGAGTTGATAGTCTTACTATTGAACTAAAGTATAGTATGCAGAGCAGTTTTCTTCCTAATGAAATACTTGAGATCAAAGATGTGTCTTTTGATACAGCTAGACATGAGTAACTCTACATTTGGAAATGAAACAAAGTTTTTGAAGAAACTCCAGATCTAGAGCAAAAGTGTGTTTCTACAAGATGGGTATGCGCCTTGAAAGAGACGCCAGCAGATCTAGTGTCTCGCCTTGTGATTAGAGGTTTTGAAGAATCTGGTAGGGATGAACTTCCAGAAGATTCACCAACACGTTCTTCTCAATCTTTAAAATTGCTTCTGGTTGTCATTTGTCAGAAGCAATGGAATGTACACTCCACAAACAAATGTTGCATTCTTGCAAGGAATAGAACTGTCTTGATAGATTTATATTCAGCCTCCAATTGAAGCTAAATGTAAGGGAATATTGTGGAAACTAAAAAAGCATGTTTATGGACTTGCAGATGCGTCGAATCTACTTTTACAACAAAGTGAAAGAAATCATAAAAGGCACAGGGTGAATAATGTCTCTAGTAGATCCTGTTTTGTACTGGTTAAACAAATATGGCAGTATAGGTGGAGTTCTTGCTTCTCATGTTGAAGACTTTACTGGGGTTTAAAACACTTTGCAGAAACTGTATTTCCTTATTTAAACTTTGTGTTTCAAATTGGACATGAACATAATTTTTGTTATGTTCGCATACAGCTGAATTCTTCTGGTGGAGTTATACAATTACAGCAGGAAACCTACATTGAAAACCTGTCTTATTCCCATAAGCTCTTCAAGAGCCCAGCAACGGGAAGCACCACTTACAAACACAGAAACTGATCAACTGAAAAAAAAAAAAAAAAAGGTCAGCTTCTTGGGGTTGCTCAGGCCAGATGTGATGTTTGTTGTCTGCAGCCTCACATCCACCATGAAGTATGCCACAGTACAAAACATCCATGAGACAAACAAATCAGTGAGGAAATTGAAATCTGAACATATCACATTGAAATGTCAATATTTAAGGCATAATGACTCTTGAAAACTGATCCTGTTTAGTGATGCTTCTCTTGGGCGTTTGGCTAATAGCGATACCCAAGGAGAACACTTCTTAATATTAATGGACAAAGGAAGTAAATTCTTACCACACTGTTGGTAATTCAAAAGGATAAGAAGGACTGTTCAGAGCACTCTTGTAGGAGAAACACTTTCTTTGACAGATGGAACTGATAATGAAATTTTTCTTGCAACTCTGTTCTCAGAATTATATAAAGGTGGTACAGACTGATACATTCTGTCTATTACAGGAGTTAACTACAATAAACTTTAATAGCATAATGGCATAAAAGTAGAATCAATGTGTGTTTGGGTAAATAAGAGAGGTAAGCAGAGGACAGACAGACAGACTAGTGGATGAACAAGTACTTATAACAAGTAAACTAACACAAGCATCTTACAGAACTGCTGATACCCACCGGCCTAGTCCAGCAACGCAATGCACAGCAATACAACAGCCAGGCTCCTCTCTGAATTTTCCTTTCAAAAGATTTAACCAGTCGTCCACTATTTGATTTGGAGGAGGTGCCCCGTCATCAAAAGGCCAGTCCTATGGCAAAATATGGAGGAAAAAAAAAACAATATGTCACAGAAATCTCTACTATACAAATACATATTGTAGAGGTCAAAATATCAAAGGAAAATGTATAGCAAAGCTAAATGATTTATAAAATAAAAAAGCACACAGTAAAGAAACAAACAAAAAAAATACTGATCAATTGTCAAATAGTTTATACCATAAATAATAGAAGAAATAAAGCTGTATGCAAGAATTTTCGTCAATTTCAAAGCTGCTATATTCTTTATGTATTGATTAAATTCCTGTTTATTTTAGTCTAATTAGATATTTGTACTGTGGCGGGCGACAGGGAGCAGTACCCAGCAACAACGCCTGGAAGGACCAGGAGAGGGACTACACCTCCACCGGACCACGAGAGGGCAGCCGCCCTGGTTTGTATGGTGGCCAAGGGAACAAAGCATGGAAGCTCAACCCTATAGGGGCCCATGGTCACCGCCAGGGGGCGCCCAGATGCCTGAGAAGCCCTGGATGTCAGCACTTCCGCCACACCTGGAGGTGCTGGTGGAGGGAAAACCAAGGACACCCGGAGTGCTTCCGGGTACTCGTGCAGCACTTCCGCCACACCAGAAAGTGCCGCAGGAAGCGCGTCAGGAGGCACCTGGAGCACTTCCGGGTGGACTTAAAAGAGGCCGCCTTCCTCCATTCATCAGCTGGAAGAGGACAAAGCTCGGAGGACAGGAGTGGAGGCGGTGAAGGAAGGCTGGACATTGAGAGGCCCGGACTGAGGGTATGTGGTGCAGGGGCACCGGGTTGTGTGCGGTACATTGTATATATAGTAAATATGAATAAACATGTGTGGTGCTGTAAACCAGGGGTTCCCAACCACCGGTCCGCGACCCACTACCGGGTCGCGAGAGAACTGCCGGCAACGAAGACTCACTCAGACTTTTCAGAACGCTTGGCGGGCGGGGCTTTGCAGCGGCGCAGAGAGAGGAGAGGGACCAAGGTGAGAGAGTATTACAACAAAGTATTGTTACGGTCCCGACAGTTTCCCCATATGATACGAGTCTATAGAAATCGCTTTACTACTAAGTACATTCAGCAGATGCTTTCATTACAACGAAGTGACCTTGAAATGCCTGAATGAATCATCCGCAGAGCAGTTAGATCTGTGGTCGCAGCTCAGATGTGCACGTTTGCACAACGATCCCCAAACAGAAACATTGTAAAAAAAATTCTTTCTTCGAACTTTCCTAGTACTGTTTTTTTTTTGCTGTTTTTGTTTTCTGTGGTTTTCAGTGATACCTTTTGCTTATTGCTTGTCAACATTTGCAAAACATCCATTGGAATTTAACTCATTGTCACCCTCCTATAGAAACGGCAGACACGAAAAAAACGATAACAGTGTTAATGTTTGTGATGTGCAATCTGTTGGAATGGCAAATGCAAAGCATATGTCTTTGTTATATGCAAAAAAAGAAGAAAAATCTCAGGTTGCAAACGTATGCGAACTGCTTAATAACTTAATAATAATAGAAATGTTATGTAAATTGTGTATAAAACTGCCCCCCCCTCCCACTCCCCTCCCCCCCCCCCCCCCCCCCCCCCGACCGGTCCGTGGAAAAATTTGCATCTAATAAAGTGGTCCTTGCTGTCAAAAAGGTTGGGGACCACTGCTGTAAACCATCGGTGTCTGCCTGTCTGTGTCAAGGCTGGTCTCCACAGTATATAGAGTATTTCTGTAAACAGGCTTTAAGAAAAAGGAATAAATCATACATAATTTAACAACAAAAAATGGGTTTATATGTAATGCATATAAGTCTGCTAATTCTATTCTATTCCATCAACTAAAACTGAAACTTACATTCAGGCTGGTGTCGGTGCATCCCTATATTTCTGTTGTTTCCCTGTGAATCAGCCAATAGACTCAAAGCTGCTTACATGGATGTACAAATTTAACCATTCTAATCCTAATAGAGTGCAAAAGTCACAAAAAAATGCACAAAGTTTGTTTTATGGAAAAAAACATTTTTTACTTTACACACAACTTTTTAAACACCTTAAAAGAAAGTGAATTTTCAGCAGTGTAACTCATTTCAGTCAAACAAAGTAACTGTAGTACTATAGTATTTTACTTTGTATATGTGTTAAGACTTGGAATAATTAAACTTTTTGCATCAAACAGTAGCATTTGTGTGTACAAGTAAAACATTAAGATATATCAGATTGACAAGTAATAGCATATATCAATCATTATGGAATAGGATATTCATAGTAATTTTACTATTTAATGTGTCTTCTGTAATTGTAAAAAGCCTAAAGTTCTAGTTCACTAAATCAGCAACAGACGTTTCTCCCCATGTAATCAATGCATCCCGTCTTTCTGACAGTGAAGGATTTAAATACAGTATCAACTTTTGAAATTGACCTCTGTTAACAGCACTACATTTTTTAATGTGTAAATACTGTATTTATTATGCACTGCATTTTTATGTTTATGCTAGGATTTTCTTTTGAAAAGGTATTTCCATTCAACGTTAAGTAGTGAAAAGTGTTTCCTGTACAAACTGAAAAATCACTCCTTAATTTCCACATTAAAAGGGAGAATGGGAAGTAACCAGAAAGAAGGAAAACCATTGTGTAGGACTGGTGAAAACTGGTGTGGGGATAAAAGAAAACCATGATGTAAATGATTACAGTTGCTGTTTCAATTGGAGGATAACATACTAAAGTGGCCCTAAATGATTGGCCACTGCTTTAAAACAAACTTTGCGTCTGCTGTAGCAGGGAGTGAGCGAGAGAGCAAAATAGTGCACAGTGTGAGTGTAAGAATGAGAAAGAGAGAAAGGCACCCTGATAACAAACAGGAGAATGTATGCTGTACATTTGAAACCTCACTGCACAACATCTAAGCACCAGCTACCTACCCAAGCATATTGCATGGAATATATTTCTGAACCTTTTTGTCATGCTAGCAGAAATTTTAGAGGTGCAGTGTGGTGTATATGACCTTCCAGTGCTCAGCAAAATACACCAAAAATAAGATGAAAATTAAATTTGCCCAATTTTGATTTGTGTAATTTGGCACAAAGTTCACATACCCGTGTAAATGTTTATGTTCTGCTGATTGCTTATACTAAACATCTACCAAATTTCTTGTATTTTAACATAACAAATTTAGCAGTATTATGAGGTGACACAAGTTTATGAGGATTTGACTTTTGAATTTCCCTAGCCAGTGAGTGAATGGATGGTAAATATCTAATTGCTCAACTGTAAGGCTGAGTAGCTCACATAGTCATACTTCAGTAAAGCCCAAAATACAATACCAAATAATCTTAATTTTACATCATGTTATGCAAAAAATAAGTGAATCATCGATGGAACACCAGGACTATGAAGAGAAGTGCACAATTTATGAAAATGTCCACATGAGTTGACTTTAATTTTCTCTCATCTTTTGGTTTTGATGTGGTAATAAGACTTTTTCAACAAATAACCTAAAGATGCTTCCGGGTAATAACCAAATAAAACCATTTACTTTTAACACAAGGATAATGAAAGACTGACACATGCAAATGTATATACAGACAAGGAACAATAACGAACAACACAAAACATAAATCTATGCTAGTTTGATCTTTTTCTCTCCTATAGAAAGGAGGCAACATTTCTATTTCCTTAATTGTTACATAAAGCCTAGGTTCCTAAACTATGGGTAATGCAGAGTGGTGATTCACAATAGTCCTGAATGGGAAAGGACTGTGTATGGTTTGTGGAGTGATTTGTGATGTGTTGCTGTGGGCAGGTTGAGTAAAAGCTATTGCTCAACAGTTCTCCATGGGGGAAAACACAGGTTGTATCTCCTTGGGGACCAATGGGATTACAGATTACTGACGACAGGGATTCTCTGGGGGGAACCCCCAGAGGAACAAGTGGCTGTGGGAGTTCTCCAAGAGGCAGCCAAATCCAACCCCAGCCTTGTGGCTGCGGGCAGTACTGCAGTTTGTCTTAGCGATTTCAGACATACAGTAGTCACTCTCTTCTGCTAGCATAAAAAGTAAATCTGTTAAGCAGCTGATGATCAGCTGACTTGCTTCATCAGCATGGTTTGGACTCTTGAGGCACCAACACACAACTACCGATGGTCTTCCACAGCACTAAACTCCCCTTCAGAGTAAAAGGGGTCGCACTTGCTGAGCAAGTGTTTAAATGGTACATCAGAGAGACATCTCTGAATGTCAGGTGCCTGTGATTTATCAGTCTTAATCAAATAAAACCTAGACATTGCATTCCAAAAAGGGACCCTGTGAGGACAATCAACACTTTAGCTTAGCATATGAAGCTAAAGTATCTGTGTGCCAAAGCAAAACAAAAGGAAGCTTCCTGGAACGGAGCAACAATATCATAACTGACCATACCAACATGACACCTGGGCGAGAAAGATGGGACTTATGAACTCACATTCCATTCCCAGTGAGTGCAAAATAACACATAAATGTTAGTACTCTGAAGTCTTGAAAATCTCCTTTTGTAGCATGCAACGCCAAGTGGAGAAAACCAAGTCTAGGATTATTTATGTAATGGTAAGCAAGGTACAAGACAAAAGACCATCCCTGTCCACGGCCACTACTAATAAATATCACAGAAATCCTGCATACTATATTTTTGGGATTGTTTCAAGGAAAAGCCAAAAGACATATCATACTTAAGATAACTGAACACCAAATAATGTACATGAAACTTCCATATTTTATAATTTTTTTTTACCAAGTAGATACCTGGAGAGTTCAGTTCATTAATATGTTGAAACAGCAGGTATGTGTGCACAGACATTTTTGCCACAAATTTAAAAGTGCATAGAGAGACAGAAATCTGCTGAGTAATAGCAGAACCTCCTTCAATACCACAAGAACCACAATTTAAAGTTCATTTTGAACTTGTTTTAATATATAAACAGGAAACCCTAAACTTTGTAGAATCATCAAATGTAATTTCCTGTGCAGTTGGTGCCCTACTATTTGGTATAGCAAACACAAGCTTTGACACAGCTTCCCAAAAAAAGCAATGCTGAAGCAATGACACACTAATGTCACACATTTATACACCTGTAACTTGTTATATTTTATTTTTAAGAACAATCCTAAAACTGTTTCTGATTTAGTAGTCTGAAGTACTGTACCTTTAGAGAAAAAAAAATAGATAACCAGTACAGTCTAATTAAAATGTATCTGGTATGTGTTGGGGGAACTTAATTGATGTGACCCATAAGGCAAATATAGATTTTAGATATAAAATAAAAGACAAAAAAAAATACTGAAAGCAGTAACGCAGTAAAAAGTCACCATGCAAATATAAACACTGAATTTCCATGAACCCTGCAAACAAAACAAACATGTTTATTATGTCCTCTTGCACTACTAGTAGCCACATTTAGCGATGACTTTTTAATCCACCAATGGATCAGGTGAAAAACAATGAAAGACTTTTTGCTGAACCATCAAGTTTAGTTTATAGTTCCCTTAAGTTTTTGAAAGACACAAGGGGAAAAACAAACATTTAGCTGAGTGGCTTTTTTTTCAGCCTGGTTTAACCTAGGAAGTGCATTAAGGAACATATTTAAGAATATGTTCAACTGGAAATAACCTATTTACAAATTCTCAAAAGCAGCATAATTGCATAGTTCTATTGACTTTTTTCACCTTTTTATAATTCCAAAAGGTGCATATATCATTTTCTATAACTCGTGAGGTGTTAGCATGACCCCTAAAATGACAACAAGAATACAAATAGTAAGACTAAGAAGTTGGCTTTATGCCTGGGAAGCACAGTGGCTTGACTCTTTCTTATTTACCCTGTCTGGCTGTTTACTAACTCTGCTGGTTTAAGCAGGTTTCATTCAAATCTCAAGAGCCCTACTTAACGCATGGCATAAACTTGACACTAAAAATTACAGTCACTGAGATGCTCTTCAACAAAAAAAGAGCTCCATTACATGCATTTTTGTCCAATTCTCAACTGTCCGTAGTTCTTTTCAATTTCCTTACGTGTGATGTCCCTTTACTTCATCTTAAATATAATATGGAGTCACATATGACTGCAAAGCTTCACTTTCAGCATCCATCACTCGAGTTTCTTAATGGAAAACGCTTAACTCACCCTTAATTTCTAATGTTTAAAGGCTAACTGCTTATGACAGAAACATTTATAATTGTAATAGAACAGGTTGAATTAATGTAATGGTACCTTGATAATGAAAAAAGGTACATATTTCTATCAAAAACACGAAAATGTCTGGGTGATTCCAAACTTTAGAACATTAGTCTAAATGTCAAGAAATGTCCTATTAATTTGAAAGTTTCCACATAATCTCTCAAGATGCAAAAGATAAATATCACTACCATGATATTTATTTTTTTCATATTTACATTCTCAAACCTACTTGATCCATTTTATTAAAATGAATTGAACAACACTCTATATTATCAATAATATCACTTAAAAATGCTACCAATCTTGTCTGCAATCTCCATGCCCCCTCTTTTTGTATGGTTGTGGCTCTAGTCAAAAAACGCTTTAAAAACCATGATTACTTTTAATTTAAAAAACGCCTGTATTTTACTTATAGCATTCTATGAGAAAATACTACTTTATGCAGTGCCTAAAATATTTCACAGTACATGGACTAAAAATGGCCACAGAAAAAGGAAAAAATACAATTAACCAAGTTTTGCATGTTTAAAAGCACTAGTTTTCAAAAAGAACTGAGAATTAACCGAGAGTTTACAATTTTTCAAACATATACAGCATATGCATAATAGAAATGTATCTGTTCACATAGCAATAAACAATCTGAACTCTGTTATCTGGGAATCTAACAAACAGAAAACAAACAAAAAAAATCAGTGATGATAGCAAATGCAGTGAGAATTAGTTTTGCCACAAGAATGCCAATATTTTGCAATAAAATAACGCCGATCCACCTGTCGACCTCACGCTCCATTCTTCCCTCACTCGTGAACAAAACCCTGAGATACTTGAACTCCTCCACTTGAGGCAGGATCTTGCTCCCAACCCTGAGAGGGCACTCCACCCTTTTCTGGCTGAGGACCATGGTCTCGGATTTGGAGGTGCTGATTCCCATCCCAGCCACTTCACACTCAGCTGCAAACCGATCCAGAGAGAGCTGAAGATCACGGCCTGATGAAGCAAACAGGACAACATCATCTGCCAAAAGCAGTGACCCAATCCTGAGTCCACCAAACCGAACCCCCTCAACACCCTGGCTGCACCTAGAAATTCTGTCCATAAAAGTTATGAACAGAATCGGTGACAAAGGGCAGGCCTGGCGGAGTCCAACTCTCACTGGAAATGGGTTTGACTTACTGCCGGCAATCCGGACCAAGCTCTGACACCGGTTGTACAGGGACCGAAGAGCTCTTATCAGGGGGTCCGGTACCCCATACTCCCGAGCACCCCCCAGAGGATTCCCCAAGGGACACGGTCGAACGCCTTTTCCAAGTCCACAAAACACATGTAGACTGGTTGGGCGAATTCCCATTCACCCTCCAGGTCTCTGCTAAGGGTGTAGAGCTGGTCCACTGTTCCGCGGCCAGGACGAAAACCACACTGTTTCCCCTTGGGATTAATAAAGTATCTATCTATCTATCTATCTATCTATCTATCTATCTATCTATCTATCTATCTATCTATCTATCTATCTATCTATCTATCTATCCATCCATCCGACGGACCCTCCTCTCCAGAACCCCCGAATAGACTTTTCCAGGGAGGCTGAGGAGTGTGATCCCTCTGTAGTTGGAACACACCCTCCAGTCCCCCTTCTTAAAGAGGGGGACCACCACCCCGGTCTGCCAATCCAGAGGCACTGTTCCTGATGTCCATGCAATGTTGCAGAGACGTGTCAACCAAGACAGCCCTACAACATCCAGAGCCTTGAGGAACTCCGGGCGTATCTCATCCACCCCCGGGGCCCTGCCACCAAAGAGTTTTTTGACCACCTCGGTGACCTCAGTCCCAGAGATGGGAAGCCCACCTCCAAGTCCCCAGGCTCTGCTTCTTCATTGGAAGGCATGTTAGTGGGATTGAGGAGGTCTTCGAAGTACTCTCCCCACCAACCCACAATGTCCCGAGTCGAGGTCAGCAGCGCACTATCCCCACCATATACAATGTTGACAACAACTTAAACATAAATAATGATTGCATTAATTTGCCGAGAAACCAGGCATTAAATACTAGAAGTTAAAAGCATAAGAAAAGATACAACCTGAACAATTCAAATTAGTGTCCGAAATGGCAAGCTTTGCCTCAGCACAACCAGGAGAAACGTCAATGAAATGTAAAGAGTCCATTGCTTTTAATCCAACTAAGGCATTCCCTTAAAAGATGCGCAATAATGAAGCAGGCCTGGTCTAGCTGCATCATCATTATCCAAAACCAATAATCTTTCTCTTATTATTGATAACTCTGTTGGGTCCCCATCATCTCAGGTCAAGAGTCTGGGTGTCATCCTCGACAGTACTCTATCTTTCCAATGTCACATTAATAACATCACCCGGTCTGCTTACTTCCACCTACATAATATTAATCGCATTCGCCCCTCCCTCACTCCTCATACCACTGCCATTATTATTCATAGTATTGTCACTTCTCGGCTGGACTACTGCAATTCACTCCTCTTTGGTCTCCCTAATAAATCTCTTCATAAGCTTCAGTTAGTCCAGAATTCTGCAGCACGTATCATCACTCATCTATTCACCATATTACTCCGGTCTTGCAGCAGCTTCATTGGCTCCCGATCAAGTTTCGTACTGATTTTAAGATTCTGCTATTAACATTTAAGGCCATTCATAACCTCGCCCCTCATATCTGTCTGACCTTCTTCATGTTGCCATTCCATCCCGTAACCTTAGATCCTCTTCCTCCACCCATCTGACCTTCCCTCCCGCCCGTCTAACCACCATGGGGAGCAGAGCTTTCAGCCGTTCTGCTCCCAAGCTCTGGAATTCATTACCTGTGGAGCTCCGAAATATCAAATCATATTCATCCTTCAAATGCAAACTTAAAACGCAATGCATCTGTTTAAAATGGCTTTATCTTTTTTCCTTCTGATTACAGTGGTTTTGTTTGGTTTTAATTTTTAGATTTTCTGATGTTTTAAGTTGTTTATAATTGTGTCTTTTATGTATTTATTTATTTAATTATTTATTTATTTATTGTTTGTTCGGTGACCTTGAGTTCTCCGAAAGGCGCCTTGTATAAATAAAATGTATATTATTATTATTATTATTGTTAATTCATAGCTGACACTGCTCTTTCTTCCTTAGGCAGCATGATGTTTTCTGTACTTGCCTCTTCAAAGCAAATATATTAAAAACCTGCAACATTCCTCCATTTTGAAAGCAGACATGTCTGCCTCATGTCAGTCTCTCTCCACAGCTGAAAATATGATTGTGTCACAACAACAGGTGCTTTGTTTAATACTGTGGCTTGATGGCCATTTTTAGAAACCGACATCAGCCAAAAATGATTGAGAATTTACCCTTGGTCTTGCTCTTCTGTCAGCCTGAAGTTACTTTAACTTGTACCTCATCTATCTATCTATCTATCTATCTATCTATCTATCTATCTATCTATCTATCTATCTATCTATCTATCATTAGCTTAAACATTAATGTCTCCAAAAGACCTCATTTCACATTTCCTTACAGGCATATACACACTAGTTAGCTTATCTAAGCTTAAACATACTGTAACAAGTAACACTTTTTTGCTTGCTGTATATTTGCATATTTCTGCCAAAGTACTCTGAATTAGCATATCTATTTGCATCCCGGAATTAAATGCTGTCTTAAAATATATTTTTATTCTGTTCAATTTTTTTTAAACTGATGTTTCAAAAGAGAATCTCTTTTTTAAATTTATCTCAATCTTAACCCAGAAACATTACCTTTCTCACTAGCCCCTCAAATACTTTCACCTGTATCTGATGTTGTTGAGCTAAATTACCTGCTTCTCAGCACTTCTTGTCCTGTCAAAAGCAATGCCAGTTCTACCCTAACAGTATATAGCTACAGTCTTGGCAACACAGCTTATTTACTCAGAAGCTAAATCTTATTTTAAATAAAAACACATTTAAGTATTAAGAGTCTTACTTAATAAAATAAAAAACTCCAATTTTCAAATCCAATTTAATTAAAGCTAATTTTCATAAATATTTTATGTGGATGTTCATTAACAATCAATAATGCATTAAAAACAGGCTTTGCTTGATTTAGCTGTGTTTATTTTGTGGGTCATTACAATTTAATGACAAATTTATTTCAGGATCAAAAGGCTGATGCCTTCGCTTTACATCATAATGATAATGAAAAAAATCATCATTTATTTTCTTTCATTTTTCTGCTGAACACACACAAATAAGTCACTACATCAATAATATAAAACATGCTTACCAAGACCTGAATTCCTTCATTCTCAACTGGTGCTTTGTCATAGGTAGCTTCACAAACACGGACCAGTGTCGTCACTCCATATTTCTTTAGTTCCTACAACAAAAATGAAAATAATTGAAAACAGTAATTTTGAATATATATGTAGAAGACTGTCTGCTCAGGATCAAATGCAAAGTATGAACAAAACCTGGATGAGACAGCAATCCATTTCAGCAGACAGTCACATATAGTGGCAAGAAAAAGTATGTGAACCCTTTGGAATTACCTTGTTTTCTGTAGTACTTGGGTGTTGTACCGTGTTAGCCATTATGAATGTAGAGAAAAGCCAAGCAAAATTACACCTTTTATTGACTAACTAAAAAGATTACAATATGCAAGCTTTCGAGGCAACTCAGGCCCCTTCTTCAGATTAAAAGTGTAATCAAATCTTCATTTAAATCAAAAGTATAATATACTTAAGCTAATAACACACAATTATAATCTTTCATGTCTTTACTGAACACACCTATCAAATATTCATATCATGTGCAAAAAGTAATTGAAACCTCGGATTATAATTGATCAAATCTTCTTTGACAGAAATAACCTCTAGCAAGCAATTCCTATAGTTACAGATCAGATCTGCACAACTTACAGGAGGAATTTTGAACCATTCTTCCTGACAGAACTGCTTCAGCTCAGCTATACTTTTAGGATGTCCAGTGAGAATGGTCCTCAAAGTCATTCAACAGGATCTGGACTGAGTAAATTTTGGGATCTGGCTGGGCCACACCAAAAGGCTTATTTATATTTTTTTAGCCATTCTGTTTTAGATTTACTTCAATGTTTATGCTCTGGGGCATCACTTAACTTCGACTGAGCTTCAGCTGGCAAATAGCCACCCTGATATTATCCTGTAAGATACCTTGATAAACCTGCAAATTCATTTTCTCCTCAAAGATGGCAAGTTTTCCAGGGCCAGCAACGCCAAAGCATCCCTTCACCACACTAAACTGTTGGGATGTTTGCATGCTGTTGTTTCATGTTTTTTTTTTGGAAAGCAAGAGTTTCCTCTTTGGTGTCCCGCCATGGACACTAAGCCTATTAATGCTTTGCATATCGTGGACTTATCAACAGAGATATTAATCTGATACAATGATTACTACAGGCCTTTAGCTTTTACTGTTGGGTTCTTTTTTCACGTCACTGCACATTTTGAGTCATCTTCTAGAAGAGTAGCTAAGGCACTAAACCATCTCCATTTATACAAAATATCACTAATGGTGGACTGATGAACATATAAACTCTTAGAAATTACTTTGGAACCTTCTCTGCTTTATGCAAAAAAAAAAATTTGGTTGTACATCTTCTTTGAGCTCTTTTTCACAATGCACACTTCACATTAGTGGATACTTCTTGTGAATAGCAAACTCAAAGTGCAAGTCTTTTTTCATAAATCAAAGTAGATCTAAACCAAATCCCCAATTTAGTTTTACTGCTTGAGCTACAGGTTTTCTAACTCCTGACTCCTATTAGCTTTTATTGAAGTCACTAGGCTAGGGGTTGACATACTTTTTTCAACTTACACTGAAAGTTTGAGAATTCAATATGCACAAGAAAAATATAAAAGTTTGTGTGTAATTAGTTAAAGCAGATTGCTTTTGTTCATTATTGAAACTTAGATGAAGATCAGGCCATAATTTAATACAAATTTATACATAAATGAAGTTATTTCAAGAGTTCACATACTTTTCTTGCCACTATACATACACATACACACACTCTCTCAATTATTCAAGACAGTTTAAAGTAGGTGATTAACTAAATATGTATATCTTTGATATGTGCGAGTTAGTATCAAAAATTATTTTAAGGATGAGATAAGAGTGGTGGGAGATTGCTAAATTTCAGTGATATACTTTAACTGTTTATGTGCACTGCAGAGAAACAGCATAAACAGTATATTATATATTGTAACAGATAGGGGGCACTATCGCCCCCTTGAACCCTCGGACACCACGCCAGACACCAGGTAAAAGTCCAATAATTGACTTTATTATAATAATAACATGCACAAAGCATCCTCCTCTCCACAATACTCATATAATACTACAATAATAAACAATCCTCCACACTCCCAGACGCGTTGCCACCCTTCCACCCAGCTCAGCTCAACGTCTGGGATCTCCCACAGTCCTTTTTTAGTCCTTGACCCAGAAGTGTTTCTTTCTCTGTCCATGTGACTGTTAACACTTCCGGGTCAGATAAAAACTCCTTTTCTTCATCAGCCCGGAAGCACTTTATTTCTTCCAACCATGTGACTGGGATCTACTTCCAGGCTGTATGGAAAATAAACATATCTGCTTCTCCCTGCTGCGTCCCCGACATTATCCTGCAGGGCTGTGTATTAAAACTCCATAGTCCATGATGCCCTGCTGGAATTCAGGGCATCTCCACGTTGCAAGGAGGGCTCCATCTAGCGGCCTGGGGGTATTGGCCGGGATGAATAGCCTACCATATCCCACAATTTTATATTTTTTTATATATATATATGTATGTATGTATGTATGTATGTATATATATATATATATATATATATATATGTGTGTCTTTGTAAAATAAAAATTAAATTAAAACTAAAAAGATGTAGGAAAACTAAAACTAAACTGAATTTCCAAGTAAGGTCAGAAAAAATATAGGAAGAAAAACTAATAAAAAGGCAAACTATAATAACCTTGGTACAGTCAGTCTCCCCATGGCTGTATGTTTTTTTTTTTTTTGCCCACGTCCCCAACGACATACAGGCTAAGGTAACTGGGCAAGGCTAAACCTAATCCAATTTTTGAGTACAAGTATGGGTGTGTGCATCACTAGGCAACTAATAACGATTGTTTCTTGCATTGAGTCCAGTGCGGCCAGAACACACTTTCATCTCCCCTTGACCATGATCTGTTTTTTAGAGTTTGAAGAATGTTATTACAATATGACTACCTTCATGCTAAAATAATGACATATTCATATTTTTTAGATGAAGATCAAAATACTCAAAATACTTATTATCTGCAATGTTTTGCTAACAATATATTTTTGTATGGTAACTTCAAAAAAAAAAATTCAATACTAAGTAAAATAAAGTGAATGAACAATATTATCCTAGAATGTTTAAATCAGGGGTCTCCAACCTTCACCCCCGAGACATACTTTTACTAAATGAAAATGGCCGAGAGCTCCTCATGTTTTCTAACGTTTATTCTCATAGCTTATTTCAACCCAAACAAACTGAATAAGCTTGTTTTGCCTGAACATTTACAAACTGTTGGTGTTCACAACTCACATTTTG
Organism: Erpetoichthys calabaricus; assembly: GCF_900747795.2. NCBI lineage: Eukaryota > Metazoa > Chordata > Cladistia > Polypteriformes > Polypteridae > Erpetoichthys > Erpetoichthys calabaricus. The sequence goes on from NC_041407.2 coordinate 52,566,530, forward strand.
CATTAAAACATCACAAAAAATATTTAGTTCACCTGCAAGTGCATTTTGTACACTATTGAATTAAAACATGAATGATGTTAAAACAAAACAAAATGCAATTACAAATACAGATATTACTTATTCATTTGTCATTTTGTTACATATCACTGATTCACTTCACAAGAGTATTCACATGTTCAGCTGCATGTGTGAAGTGTTATTTAGTTAGTCAGATGACTGGCACTGCATGGAGTCAACAAGAAAGGTGTATGGTAGAGTGTAGCCACTTAGGTTCACTTTTATGGAGTCATATAAATGTTTATCTGTCGGTCTTGTTCTGAACTTTGATTTCATGACATTCATGTCAGAAATGGCAGACTCGCAGAGGTATGCAGACCCAAACAAAGCAGACATTTTCAGAGCTGCTTGGTGAAGATTCTTATAGTTATCTGGTTCTACTAAGCTCCAGAAATGATGAGAATGCTGTTGAGACGTTAACTGCACATTATTTTGAAAGTTTACTAATATATAATATATAAAATCCAATGTCTGTCTGTCCGCTTTTCACAAGAGAACTACTTAACGGATTTAGATCGGGTTTTTTTCTATAATTTGCTTGAACATTCCGGTTGATTTTGAGACTTCTCTCATTTCGCTATGTATCATAGTTCGCTTGCGGTACCGATTTATTTGTGCGAATCCGAGAAAAAGGCAGCGGGCCGAGGGGAGGGGCCTTCCTCACTCACTCGCCAGCTCCGAGTTAGCTAGCGAACGAGAGAACAATTGACTTCAACTTTGTTTGATATTTAAAATAAAGTGTCACTTAGGTTTTGATGAATTTTAGTCCGGATATTCTCTTAAGTGTATGCCACATTGAAAAGATAGATTGCAATTCAGATTGTGGATCGTGACATGATTTTTTGGAAAGATCGCCCACCCCTAAATTTGACTAATCAAGTTTTCAAATTTATGTAGGATTCATTAACACTTTGGTGAGCTACTTGGAAAGGGGTTGCAAGCTACCGGTATCTCGTGACGTGTTGGAGACCCCTGGTTTAAATACTTCACCCACTTATGAAATAATTTTAAACTTAAAAAAGTGAGTATACAAGATATGACTTATCAAATAAAAAAAGTGCTGCATACAGCCAAGAATAAATACCTTACCTCAGTAAATTTGTTGAGAGTAGAATTTGTTGGATTGTGAGTTATTAAAAATCTCATTGTTTCAAATACAATTTCCACAGGTGCTGGACGGCTCATGTTGGCAAATAAAACACCAAAAAAAAATATATATATAGGCTGTAAAAATATCAACAAAAATAAAGTAGATTTTTTTTTAAATTTATTTTGAAGATAGGACAGATGGATAGTTCTCACTTTGGCTCAAAGAATAGCTTTATTAATTTAAAGTCTGTAGTTGAAAAGTAAAAATGGTTTAAAAAGTTAGCAGATTTTAAAAATCTGCCTGCCTTGTCAAAAAGTAGAAAAAAAAAGTTGGGAAGATAAGGAAAAAATATCCTTCTAACATCAAAACAAGCTGCATATGTTTACCCCATTCAGGATGTGTACAATAATCTGGTCATTACAGAGAAAGTGAAGTTACAGGGCAGATGTCACTACTTTGCCAGTGGCTTATAAAAAGAATTGATTTAGACCAAAGGACGCCACTCCAACAGGCTTCTGTCTACAGGTCTGTTCTGCTGCTGTCTTGCTATGAAGAGCAAACAATTCACTTGTCTGCAAAGGCAAGGTGCTGAGCCCGGCAGAAATCTCTGCTGACATTCACAAACGCCATAAATGTGCAGCCCAACTCGGCACAGAAATACTGTAAAACAGAAACAGAGAAAAAACACAAGTATTAACAGATCCTGCAAAACACATCTAGTAAACAATATTAGTCTATTAATGGATGCTTTGACATTTTGAGCAGAAAATCTATTCATTGGTCTAGTCTGGTAATAAAAGAGACTTGCAAAAGCCTTTCTGTTTAAATTGTAATAAACCACTTCTTGAGCAAGCTGTTAAAACTGATCTATATCAAAATGTACAAACAGGCTTTTATGTCTGTGAATCCACTACATAATTTGAGATATGTTTTTTTTTTTAACCTAAAATGTATATTTAATCAGAATTTGCCTCTTACTAATTGAAATGAGGTATAATTATTCACAAGTTTGAATGTTTTAAAAGAATATGTCCCTGCTACAAATATAAACAGTATACAGAAATTGTACTGGTGTAGAAATAAGCAGATCCGAATTATAGGACTTATACCAAGGTAAAGTATGTTCAAGTCGGTCAATGGGAAATGAACTACGATAATAAATATGGGATTTAGATTGAGGAGTTTCACTAGTGTTGCAGTGAGTCACGGTCTAGTGCAAACAAGGAAGTAGGCTTTATACCATGATTTGATTTATCGTTCAATAAAAATGCTATAATTTGGTTGGGAGTAGTGGTGAAGAACAGCTGGCTCAATCCTGAAAGGAAAAACAGGAAAGTTTTCATGGTACTGTGCATAAGTAATCAAATTAACCTAGGCGAGCAAGAGTTCAGAATACTTTTGTCTTTTCTACTTACTTGGGAGATGATTGATTTTTTTTAACAGATCAATTTGCATGGACACTTAAATATAGATTGCATGTGGTTCTGTTGCCTTTTGATTTGTTAACATTGTAAACACTGTTACTGTCAAAAGTGCACAATATATTAGTTAATTTCTATGTTTATGTGTTAATGTGTGGGTGAACGATTATGACAAAATTAAGAACTGAGGATTATTACCTTTGGTATTATAATTGTGATCATTTCAATTGCCAGAACTACAATGAAATATGTACTTTGTCAGCTGCATGTACTGTATTGTGCACACCTGTACATATGGTAACAGTAGAATCTTCATTTTTAAGGGAACCACTTTAAAAATGTCAATGTAAAAATTGTAAATTGTGTATTAGTAGAAAAGTTAAAAATATGGTGTCTAATATATTCTCTTTTTATTTTTACAATAAAGGACATTAAAAAAATACTTGTGTCACTGCTTGTGTAAAACAATACATGCTGTAAATTAATGAGATTCAAATAATTATGAAACTAAAATAAAGTATAACACAAACAATTCTTTTTTGTTTACCCCGACTTGACTTTTAAAAAAACTGCCATCACACCACCACTCACTATTCAAATATGTGGAAAATGTTAAACAAGGGAACACTAAATTGGATTTATGTGAATGCAATAATCAAAATACAAAACACAATGTTAAATAGCAGTAATGTACAATTACGATGTTACTATAAACACAAATTGAGAGCTCTATTACACAGGTATGTGAACAACATTAAATGCATTAATACAGCAAGCTCAAGAAGCATTTTGGTGGTAATACACTGTTACATGCTGCTGCCAAAAGCCCTGGTGTCCAATTCAGACTGAATCCTTGAGCAGTTGTGACCTCATTTTTGAGGAAAATACTATTAAAAAAGGCATTCTCATTTAAAGAGTGCAGGCAGCATTGCATGTGTCGGCTTTTCCATTTAAACTTCTTATCAATAATGAACCGATAAGCTCACAACAGTTTCCACTGTTCTACTTGACCACAAATAGGTTGTGTTGCATAAAGTATTGGCTGCTTTAGATCCACTTCATTTGGAATAAAGAAAAGGCATGAAACATTGGAAAAAATAATTGCAGGAGGAAATAACTTTCATTGTGTACAGCATTGTGCCACCAGCGTGAGAAATAAATGCGATTTTAAAAGGATGAAGATAGGGAGCATACTTTTTAAAAGATATTAGGGATCAGACTCCTAGAAATGCATTAAGCATGGTCACTCGTAATTGTACATTTGATGTGAGTGCCTCTGAGTGATTCGTTGTTGAGAATCAAGGTGCCACAAATGGCAGCCTCAGTTCAGTGCTCTCTAGTACTAGGGGGCTTCGCTCGCCAACCCCTGTGTTTGGTTAATTGGATATACAATTTTACATTTTTTTTTTTTTTTGAATTGTTTCAATTTCACTATTTTCACTTTTACTTTAAAGCTTCATTAAAAACAATATTTTTCGGAGACACATGACAACGCAACGTATAACTGCCCGTGAGTGAATATTGTTTCTGTTTCTGTAATAAATAATCCGAGTTTTTCTGTTTGTCCCTGTGATTTATTGATTGTCATAGCAGAAGCTATTCTCACGGTAAACTGTAAACATTTTACTACGAATGGCATATCACGATCTCCTTTGGTGTGTAATGTTATTCGCGGAATATATACATCACCTTTCTTTTTGCCTGTTAAAATTTGCATCGCTTTTCCGAGATCATCAATATATACCCGACCGAATTGTGTACTCTTTGAAATTTAACTTGTCGTTCCTTTAACTGTTGTGGGACCACAGATTCTCATAGCATATGGTCCATTATTGTGTAAATCCACGTTTTGTCCATTGAATGATGCGAATGCGAAAAGACTTTGTTGTCTACTCTTTTTTTCAGACCTCAATTTGTCCTGGTATTTTTTTTAATTACACCTGGTTCTGATGATTAATCACCTTTTGTTTGCGGTAATGCAATCGTTTCTATCTTTTCTTTGATACTGTAGTGACTGACATGATAAAGTGTCACAAAAGTTTTACTTGAACAATCGCTGACTTCCTAACCCCAAACACAACTTTCTAGCACCCTTTCCAACGCCCCCCCTTACCGCATCAAATCAATAGCCCGCTATCAGTCCTCCGTGCTGTACTCCGCCTTCCCTCAATCGGACCTAACAGTCACTTAAAACCAAAAAGCCCTCAATCTGTCTGGGACGCTACAATACTTTCGAATTTTACTGCTTTCATATTCTGTACCTTTGTCTGCATGTGTATCGCGCCATCGTTTGTTTGAGTCTTTCGAATTCCACTGCTTTCATAATCTCTTATCTGCCTTTTTTTCTCTCCAATGCCTTTGGGTCTTTATTCTTCGTATTGTCCTTATACGCTTTATATGCGCTGAGAGCACATGATTTGTGTGTACTATGTGCTTTTATACGATTGATTTTTTTTGATGGGTGTGCTCTTATATATTCCGTACTCTCTTTGTGGACGTTAGCGGACCCCGTAGTGTCTTACGTTTGACTCTGGGGTGCAGTGCAGAATCCTCTTTTCTGTGTGGTTGTGTCGTTAGTCGTTAGCTATGGGCGCGTTGTTTATCCAGGCGGGCTTGTGTTTGTATATCCGTCAGTCGAGCTCGTTCGTTTTGAACCCGTGCCTGCTTTGCTTCCGCAGTTTCAGACGCGCGTTGTAGGCACCTGCGTTCATTGATCTTATCCAGGTGGGCTCGTGTGTGTATCGTTGTATTGTGTTTGATTTTGGTGTAAAGCATTCAGCGGTTTGTACAATCCCAAGCAGCACATTATTCCTAACTTCACTCCGCAGTAGTGCCACTCACAATATGGCGGGGACACCTGCGCCTTCCGTACTATCTCGGGTTTCACTATGCTGTATAGTGTGGACGTTTGCGGCATCCGTACTCTCTCTGGTTTGACTTTCGGCGGGGCGCCGAATCCTGTTGTGTTTGTTTGTTCTGTGGCCCTTCTCCGGGGCCGTGTGTTAGTTGAGCCGTATTGTGTTTGAATTTGGTGTTAAGTGTTCAGCAGTTTGTACAATCCCAAGCAGCACATTCGTTTTATTTGCTATTTCTGTTAGTTGTGCTGTACGCGCCTGCGCAGTATGTCTCATGGTCCCATCGCCGTGTACCTGCGTCCATGCCATCCGGTTACCTGTGTCCATGCCATCCGGTTTACCATTCTCGGTTAGTAATATGGATTTGGTTTACTTGTCCTGTTGTATGGGGTTCAACTGTAATCAAGTATATATGTGAAGAATTTTTGAATATTTGGCAATTCACTTTGTGTGATTTTACACCGGACTTTTCACAATTAAGAACTTTTCTGGATATCTTAGCTGGCGGAGCAGCAGTTGTCAGCACCAGAGGTAGACACAAGTATTGCAAAAGGAGGAAGCACACTGGTGCATTCGTTAGGTTAAGACAGCAGGGTTTTTTTTAACAGCGCTCCCAAGTTTACATCTGGTGAACTCTGCTCTTTAAGCAATAAAATGGATGAACTGTTACTCCTCAACAGAACTTACAAGGACTTTTCACTTTCTTCTGCTCCGTGTTTCATGGAAACCTGGTTAAATTAATCCATCCTGGACTCGGCATTACACCTACTTGGCTTTTAACTTCCCGGGTCCTCTCTGTGTGGAGAGCGCTTTGAGTAGTGAGAAAAGCGCTATATAAATATAAAGAATTATTATTATTAACTTTATAGAAAGGACAGTGCATAAGAGACATCAGGGAAAAGAAAAGGAGATGGAATCTGCTATTAATGAAGGTTGGTGTCACGGTGTTAAGTAAAATGTACTGACCTGACTTAGAAATGCTTTTTGTTAACTGTAGGCCTTTTTATTCACCACGGGAGTTTTCCCCATTTATACTGGTTAGTGTCTACGTTCCACCTCATGCCTGTATGAGTGCAGAACTACAAAAACTGGCTGAACAGATAACAAGCATGGAGCAATACTATCTAACTTCCTTCTGATTATTCTAGGGGATTTTAATAAGGTAGGAACTTCCCAAATTTATGCAGCACAGTAACACACTGGATCATTGCTATACAGTGTTAAAGCATGTTTCCCATGCAGCTTTGGGTTTCTCTCATCACTGTTTGATTAATTTGCTCCCAACCTATAGCAGTAAGTTAAAATCTGCTAAACCTGTGATTAATACAGCGAAAAGGTTGTCTAATGAGGCAAAGCTGAAGCCGCAAGCCTGCTTTGACTGTATGGAGTGGGGTTTCTTTGAAGATATTGCTGCTAACTTAGATGAACTGGTAGACACAATAACATCTTATGCAAGCTTTTGTGAAGACTTGTGTGTCTCCACCAAGACCTGGTTAAAACTTAAGAATAGTAAACCATGGCTCACTGTAAAACTCAACTAGCTTCATCAAGCAAAGGAAGCTGCCTACGGAAGGGAGGATAGAACACTCTTTACACAGGCAAGGAAAACACTGACAAAAGAAATCAGATTGGCTAAGAAGAGATACCCTCAAAAGCTGAAAAATCAGTTTTTAGCCAAAGAACCTGCATCAGTGTGGAAAGGACTACACAATATTACAAATTACAGGAAACCATCCCCCCATACTGCACATTTAAATCACATTTTAAAAAAACCCACACATTCTCATACTCAACCTGCATTAAATATCTCTGAGGAGGGTGTGTGTTGGCTCTTCAAAGGACAACACACTAAGAAAGAAACAGGTTGAGAAGGGGTCTCACCCTCCGGTTTTAAAATCTGTGCTGATCAACTAGCCCCTCTCTTCACTTAAATTTTCAACAAATCATTAGTGTTACGTGTAGTTCCCTTATGCTTCAAACAAGCCACTATCAAACCAGTCCCCAAAAAAATCCAGTATAACAGAACTGAATGACAACAGACTTGTTGCTCCGACATCTGTGGTCATGAAGACCTTTGAGAAACAGTGTTGGCTCACTTGAAGGACATCACAGCTCCCTTGTTGGGCTCCCATCAGTTTGCTTACAAAAACAACCAGTTGGTCAGTGAATGATGCAGTCAACATTGGAACTACATCCTGCAACATCTTGACAACCCAGGGACCTATGAAAGGATTCTGTTTGCGCACTTCAGCTCTGCTTTCAAAACAATAATTCTGGAGCTCCTCCACTCGAAACTCACCCAGCTTTCTGTCCCGGTCTCTACCTGTAAATGGATTACCAATTTCCTGACCAACAGCAAATGTATTTCCTGTAACAGCTAAGGAAGTTCAACCTTTCACAGGAGCTGCTGATTCAGTTTTACACAGCAGTCGTGGAGTCTTTTCTCAGCTCATCCATAACAGTGTGGTTCAGATTAGTGACTAAATATAACAAGAACATGCTACACTGAATAAGCAAGTTTACCTAAAAATATAATTTGTGCCAGTCTGCCCACCTTAAAAGACCTGTATTATTCCAGAGTCATAAAATGGGCTAGGAAAATAATTACTGACCCCTCACTCACAGGCCACAACCTTTTAGAACTTCTATCAGCCAGGTGTTACAGATTAATATATGCCAAAACAAACAGATACAAGAACAGTTTTTTTCCCCCCCACAGGCGATCAAGCTCATAAATAGTTAGCTTCACCCGACCCCAAAGGACCCCCCAGTGTTTAGTTCAGCATTTCTTGCACTGAGTTGCACTCTGCACTTTATACAGTATGCGTGTGGGTATATACTGTATTTTACACACACACACAGTCTTGTGTTTATTTTTTTTATCTCAGCTGTGTTATTAACTATTATGTGTATGTCGATTACATAACTTGTAATCGGAGAGTCACCAAAACCGGAGTCAAATTCCTTGTACGTGTGTAGACTTGGCCAAAAAACTTGATTCTCATTTACAAGCGCTTTCAGGTTTAGTGAATGTGTCTGTGCTTAATTACAATACTCACTTGCTGTTTAGAGCAGTCTGTAACTGGGTAAGCTTGATTCCTGACAAAGCAGGAGTACTAAATGATATGTAGTAACTGCCACTTCTTGCAATTAGTATATCGCTACAGCCATAATGATAATCATGGTTAATATATGATTAATTGTGCAGTCTTATTTTAATCTGTGGTAACTTTAGGGGAGAGGGTGCATTATGACCGACACTGTTTCTGGAAATAAACTCATGTGCTCATATTGTGGCTTGAAATTGTCTTTAAATATTGAAGCTTATTATTACTTCTGCATTTTAAGGGGGTGGTCAGGGAAGTGAGTAGTTATTACAAATTAACTACTCAACAGTGCAGGTATATATTTTCCTTTATCACATAAAACTTTGCCTTTTTCATACAGTATTTACTAGATTGTAATACATTCATTGTTCTATATTTTTACGCCTCTGAATTTGAATATATCCTAAAAATAAAACAGAATGTTGATAGTTGTCAGGAAGAAATTAAGTATACAGTGGTGCTTGAAAGTTAGTGAACCCATCAAAATTTTCCATATTCTTGAATAAATATGACTTAAAACATCATCAGATTTTCACATAAGTCCTAATAATAGTAGATATGGAGAACCCAGCCAAACAAATGAGACAAAAGTATGCTTCATCATTAATTCATGGAGGAAAATCACCCAGTATTATATATCTATATCTGTGAGAGGCAAAAGTATGAGAACCTAGCAGGTAATATGAAGGTGAGTTTAGAGTTGGGTGTTGTCAATAAATGTCATGGTTGTCAATCAATGTGATGAAAATCAGGTGTGAATGGGCACTCTATTTTAAAAGAACGGGGTTCTATCAAGGAATTCATTTTGAAATGTGCTTGTGCAGCATCAGTGCATTATTCTACCAACAAAGGACATTTCAGAAGACCTCAGAAAAGGAATTGTTGAAGCTCATTGTGCTGAGAAAAGCTACAAAAAAAAAATCTCTAAAGCGTTTGGACTGTACCAATCCACAGTGAGACAGACTGGGTACAAATGGAGGAAGTTTACGACTATTGTTACTCTCTCTAGGAGTGGTCAACCAACAAATATCACTCCAAGGGCAAGGCCTGTGATTGTCTATGAGGTCACAAAAGAACCAAGGGTAACTTCTAAGCAACTAAAAGCCCCTCTCACCATTGGTTAATGTCCATGATTCCACCATTAAGAGAGAACTGAGCAACAGTGGTGTGTGTGGCATGGTTGCATCCCCTTTACAGTTTGCTGAAGATCATGTGGACAGCCTGAAAGCTAATGGAGTAATGTTTTATGGACAGATGAGACCACCAAAACAGACCTTTTGGGGTCAAATGAGAATTGTTTCATTTGCAGAAAGAAAACCACTGCATTCTACCATGAAAACCTCATCCCATCTGTGAAACATGGTGGCGGAAGTATCATGCTTTGGACCCGTTTTGCTGCATTTGTGCCAGGACAGCTTGCCATTCTGGACAGGAAAATTAATTCTTAATTATACCAGCGAATTCTAAGGGAAAATGTCAAGGACATTTGACCACAGACTACATTTCAAGAGAAACTGGGTCATGCAGCAAGGTAACAACAAGCACACAAGTTGTTCTACCAAAGAGTGGTTGAAAAAGAATAAAATTAAGCTTTTGGCATGGGCACGTCAAAGTCCTGACCTTAACCCAACATAAATGTTGTGGAAGGACCTGAAGCACCCAGTTAATTTGAGAAAACCCAGCAACATCCCCAAGTTGAGGCAATTCTGTATGGAGGAACGGCCAAAGATCCTCCAAACCAATACGCAGGACTGATCAAGACCTCCCGGAAACATTTAGTTGCAGTTATTGCTGCAAAAAGGGGGTTCACAGCAAATACTAAAAGCGAAGGTTCACATACTTTTGCCACTCACAGATTTGTGACACTAGATAATATTTCCTCAATAAATAAATGACCAAGTATGATATTTTTGTTTCATTTGTTCAATTGTGTTCTTTACACCAACATCTGACAATGTTCTAGGTCTCATTTATGAAGGAATATGGAAAAATTATGAAGGGTTCTCTAACATTCAAGCACCACTGTAGTTACACATGTGTTCGTACTGTTGCACTTACAGTCAGTAGCTCTGTGTGGATTTGTTTAGCATGTTTACAAATTTTAAATTGCAATTATTAAATTCTACAATGTCAGGATCTCAAATTAAAAAAAACAAAAACATTATACTGAAATTGTCAGTGATGATGTTGGCAAGACTACCGATTGGTTTCAATACAAAATCTGAAATTATGCCATTAGTTTTGGTCTTTCTGTGAGGTGGTCTGCTTTATTTACTTTTTGTTTGATATATAAAGCACGCTAGTGTCTGAAGTGAATTAATAACCGATGTCACCCAAAAACTCCAGCAAAGGATACAGCGTTATCAAAGTAGGAGTGGGGGAGCACAGCGATAGAGGAAAACTCTGGCAACATATCACATGTCTCAGTTGGCTCTATTTTTAAAATTTTTTTTTTAATTTCCAACTTAATGAAACCATATACAGTACTCCGGGAAATCAAGTATATAATTAAAAGATTAAAGTAAAAGGGACTTTAAAATCACAGTGCTTATGGACAACTTCAGAACACAGCAAGAGAGAAAAGAATGGGAAGTCAAACTCATGCTAAAATGTCTCTAATCAAACAATGTTATAATGTGTTACACGAGTTTTATGGCCAGATATGAGGATTGTTTGCATCGCTCGGACTGACAGACAACCTTATCCGGCCTTATACAGGATTACCTTATTTTTCTGAATATCCCCTGCATTTCTATATAACCTGCACATTTTGTCTCTCTCAGTAAAAACATTAACTGGACAACCTGCACCCTTGGATAACCAGCAATAAATAAATAAATAAATAAATAAATAAATAGAACATCTGAACAAATTAACCTGCAACCAACAGCTGCCTGCATGCGCAAATTACTACACCACTTCTAACTGTCGAGATGCTCACGATAAAAGTTATTCATTACTGAACAACAGCATTGGTATTTTAGAATAAAATAAATGACACTCTCCATCTAAATGATATTTGGCCCTGATCACGAATTTTGTTCTGTCACGAAATGGCAAACTTCACATTACTAGCCAGCCACCTTACCCAAATGCGTCTTAACTTGTGAGTGCAGCGCTTTTGGGTGCAACAAAATTCTCCCAGCCTTCCTGTTCTGCATGCTCTTTGATGAAATTTTTTTTACATGCACCTGTCAGGAAACAGTTTAAGTCCAGTTTGGATAATGCTACGAAAAGAGGTGTCTTTAGGATTTTCACCAAATCCTTTAAGTGAGAATTTGATTTTTTTTCCAGCTTCAAATAGTACAGAATATCAGTTAGCCACTGAATTATAAAAGATGGGCTTGAATTCTTTCAGTTAAGTAGGATAAGTCTACATGCTAGTAGTGTGGTATGGCATTTACAATCAAGTTGTTGTTCTCCACTTTAGGCCCATCTGCCCAGCTGTTAAGGGGTCTGGATTGATTGTAAAATCAAGACTGTCTGAAAGGCATTTGTCCAAAACTACGTTCATTTGGTGCACTCCCAAAACATGTGGCCCACTCAGGCTGGATCTAGATTGCAGCATTCACAAGTTGAACCATGCCCTGGATAAAGTTGGACACCTTTAAATGATTTAATTGTGATCAATGAAATATTTCAAGTTGAATGATTGAATGCTTTGTGCATATGAAGCTAGTCTATTCTAAGCAATTCTATGCATGGCTGCCTTTCAATCCTTCTATGAGATATTAAGTGAAAGGTCCTTCCCCCCACCGTACCCCAAGATCTTTATAAGGGAAAAACTTTAAATTGATTTTATATATTGTTTAGATACTGTCTGAGTTTTCCAGTCTTCAGTATTTCTTCTGGAATAGAAATGGATGGGAAGTGTGGAAAATTGGTGAAGTTCTGATTTGAAAGTAGTGGAGAGATTGTGATGCTGGAAAATTTTAATCGTAATTGTTCATAAGATGCAAAAACATTATCTATATACAGCTCTCCAAGTGTTTTAATCCCAGATGTTTTCCAAAGATTAAACACTGTGTAGGTTGGAGGGGGTTGAAAAAGGTGATTATCATTTAGAAATGTTTTTATTCAGCCAGGTTAAACAGCTATCCTCTCCCAAAAGAAGCCCTTGATGTTTTGGAATTCTCGGTACCATAAGGCAGATTCAATAGGGTGTCCTTTCTAAACGGGATTTCTTTATCCACTCCTGCTCCAAAAAACAATGTAAGCGTGAAACATTTGTTTTTTAAAACAAACTACTAAGTTTAGAGGCTCACGGGGGGCTGGGTAAAGGCTCTCGATCAACTGTGTACTAACCTGGTAAACCAAAGAGAACATGCTAGATGCTTTAGTATTTGTGTTTAGGGAAAGACATGACGTATTTATGAAATGCTTGGTTACAAAGCAGATAATGTACATTTCCGTGTAAAGTAAGAAATTAGGGGAAAAAAAAAAAAATGAACAAGTTATAAGCACTTTGCTCTTTAAAAATGCACTGCAACCAAAAAACAAAAACACTGATAAGAAAACTACATACAAAAATCATATGGCACAAACATATTAAATATGTAGCACACAGAATATTTTTATTACATCATAACATTCTAAAGTAACCTGCAGAAAGACAGATTACCTTCCATGATGTCTGTTGTAATAAGTTTTGTAAATGGAGTTTTGCAGACGTGTATGGGGAAAAAAATATAAAAATGTTTTCATATTTTTCTGTTGTCTGTCTGTCTGTATGAAACAACTCGACTCCCACTGGATCACTTTTTTAGTTATGTGCTCTTTATTTTTCAATGAGGAGAGCACACATGAGCGCTTTTTAATCACACTGTGCTGAATGAACAATTTTTCTGCAACAGAAGGAAACTCTGACCGACAAAGGAGAACAGGTGGTAAAATGACATTAAACATGAATGAAAAAAAAATGTTTTTCACTATTTAGTTACATTAATCATCAATGTTAAATTCACTTCTCTAGGATGAATTTATCAAGTACATTGTATACGGGACTGTTCTTTTCATATCTACACTTTAACATTGGAGTGTTTGCTGTGCACAAAAAACAAGGTCTTTAACAGATCTGATGCACACACAGTTGTTCGTAGTTGCACGTATGCATCTCTCTCACCAGGATTGCTTCCTACATGGTCAAAAAACTCCTTGGTGGCAGGGCCCCGGGGGTGGATGACATACGCCTGGTGTTCCTCAAGGCTCATGATGTTCTAGGACTGTCTTGGTTGACACATCTCTGCAACATCGCACGGACATCAGAGACAGTGCCTCTGGATTGGCAGATCGGGGTGGTGGTGGTCCCCCTCTTTAAGGAGGGGGACCGGAGGGTGTGCTCCAACTACAGAGGGATCACACTCCTCAGCCTCCCTGGAAAAGTCTATTCTGGGGTCCTAGAGAGGTGGGTCCATCAGACAGTCGAACCTCGGATTCAGGAGGAACAGTGTGGTTTTCGTCCTGGTCGTGGAACAGTGGACCAGCTCTACACCCTTAGCAGGGTCCTGGAGGGTGCATGGGAGTTTGCCCAACCAGTCTACATGTGTTTTGTGGACTTGGAAAAGGCATTTGACCGTGTCCCTCGGGGAATCTTGTGGTGGGTACTCCGAGAGCATGGGGTACCGGACCCCCTGATAAGGGCTGTTCGGTCCCTGTACAACCGGTGTCAGAGCTTGGTCCACATTGACGGCAGTAAGTCGAACCCGTTTCCAGTGAGAGTTGGACTCCACCAAGGCTGCCCTTTGTCACTGATTCTGTTCATAGCTTTTATGGACAGAATTTCTAGGCGCAGCCAGGGCGCTGAGGGGGTCCGGTTTGGTGGGCTCAGAATTGGGTCACTGCTTTTTGCAGATGATGTTGTCCTGTTTACTTCATCAGGCCGTGATCTTCAGCTCTCTCTGGATCGGTTCGCAGCTGAGTGTGAAGCGGCTGGGTTGGGAATCAGCACCTCTAAATCCGAGACCATGGTCCTCAGCCGGAAAAGGGTGGCGTGCCCTCTCAGGGAGAGATCCTGCCTCAAGTGGAGGAGTTCAAGTATCTCGGGGTCTTGTTCACGAGTGAGGGAAGAATGGAGCGTTGAGATCGACAGGCGGATCGGTGCGGCGTCCGCAGTGATGAGGGCCCTGCATCGGTCTGTCGTGGTGAAAAAGGAGCTGAGTCGTAAAGGCAAAGCTCTCAATTTACCAGTTGATCTACGCTCCTACCCTCACCTATGGTCATGAGCTATAGGTAGTGACCGAAAGAACAAGATCGCGAATACAAGCGGCTGAAATGAGTTTCCTCCGCAGGGTGTCTGGGCTTTCTCTTAAAGATAGGGTGAGAAGCTCAGTCATCCGGGAGAGCTCAGAGTAGAGCCGCTGCTCCTCCGCATCGAGAGGAGTCAGATGAGGTGGCTCGGGCATCTGATCAGGATGCCTCCTGGACGCCTCCCTGGTGAGGTGTTCCGGGCATGTCTAACCGGGAGGAGGCCCCAGGGAGGACCCAGGACACGCTGGAGGGACTATGTCTCCTGGCTGGCCTGGGAACACTTCGGGATTCTCCCGGAAGAGCTAGAAAAAGTGGCCGGGGAGAGGGAAGTCTGGGCATCTCTGCTCAAGCTGCTGCCCCCGCGACCCGATCTCGGATAAGCGGAAGAGGATGGATGGATGCTTTGAGCATCTGGAATTTAAACTGTACAGGACAGTTTATATAATTCATTCTTCTGGATAGCTATTTATGATATAATGTACAGTCATGCACCAATTTACAGTTAACCAAGATGAGGTTATTCATACTCATGGTCGTGGCCAACAGGAAGACAATAGTGACCCACACCAGACCAACAGAGCCTCAACTGTAATGACCTTTACACTTTGTAACCAACAAGTTTACTGTCTATATCAGGGGTGTCAAACTCAATCACAGGAAATACAGTTCAGGTTGTAGGCCAGACAGAATTAACATTTATTGAACAGTCAAAATTAGTATTTCTGATAAAAACACTGTCAATTTTAAACAGACTTTTTCCTCAAAAAAAAAAATTAGAATTTAAAATAATTGTTTTCTTCAACAGTAACAAACAAAATGAGAGTATTTAGAATGTGAACAAGCTGGTGAAAACGTGCAAATCTTTCAAATAAAAAATTGTTGCAATTTCAGAAGGGCAAAACAAATTAAAAAAAAAAAAAAAAGAACAACTTTTGAGCTCTGCCATTTAGTGTTCTCTCTCATGTCATTTTATTGAGCTATGACATTTAGTTCTCTCTCATGTCATTTTATCCAAGCCAGAGGCTTGGTATCTTTTCTTGGCTAAAAGGAGGAAATAAGGTGTTCATCAGTGAGCTGACTTGTGTCTATGTGTTCATCTTTATCACCGAGAAAAGCTGCTCACACAGGTATGTACTATAAAATATGGAGAGCATTCGAGCAGCCTGTAGGCAGAGTTGTGACATTGTTTTAGGGATGAAACTGGGGAACTGTGCAGGCCCCACAGAGTTAATACTTTGCCTTCAGTGTGCCATAACACTGGAGTTCCATCAGCTCCATCTGGATGTTTACAGGTGCTTTCTCCATGTTAACTGCAAATGAATATCTGAACAGTTCAAAATTAAATTTCTGCGCTTTAAAGTCGGCAAAGCGCTGTGTGAACTCCATGCAAAGTGTGCTTTGTTTATCAACAAAACAGGCAGATGGAAAAACATCGATGGAGACCTCGTTTATGATTTTTTGGCAACATCGAAAGTGACTTAAGATTCCCTCTCTGCACTTGTGTCTCCCACAGTTGTAGCTTGACCTGAAAAGCTTCCACTGCATCATACATTACCATAATCACATAGTCCCACCCCTGAAGCCAGAGGTTTAATGCATTCAGATGTTTCATTATGTCACACAGAAAAGCCAGCTCATACCAGAAAAGACTGAAAATGGCAGTGATTTAAGCCTTTGGCTCTTATAAAGTTAACAGTCTGTGTTATAGTGCTCTTGATGTTTTCCATCTTCAGGACTTTGCAGCATAGTGTCTCCTGGTGTATGATGCAGCGATATACGGTATTAACTCACCTGTGCTATTCTCCCTTTGCATCTTCTCCCGCATCTGTCCCACTAATCCACTCTTTTCCCCACACATTGCGAGCGCTCCATCCGTTCAGCAACAGTATTTCTGCTGTGGCTTACATTTGAAAATACCTGCTTTTTGTCTGGACATAAGACTTTGCACACTTTCATCACATAGTGCCTCAAAAACTCTCCATCTATAAGTGGCCGGGCTGATTTGGCTCTCTCTTTCACGGCAGCTTCACTTTGTGATCTTGCTTTTGTGAACATAGCCTGCTGTGAAACCAGACGCTTTTTAAACTCTTCTGCCTTCTGTAACTTCTGATATGTCCAGGTTTTTGTACTTGTCCAAATGTTTTGTTTCATAGTGCTGTCTTATGTTATAATCCTTAATTACAGACACAGCTCCACAAACGAGGCACACGGGTTTACTTCCAATGTCTACAAACTGGTACTCTGCCTCCCACCTGCTTTGAAAGTCCCTGTTTTCCAAGTCCATTTTTCAGTTGGCAATTTTGGGGGCCAGTTTAAATGTGATTGTAAAAGTGCTAATTGATGCATTCATCTGCTGGCCACTGATCAGTGTTTCATTAAAGCAGCGGGAGGAGGCTGGTGCACAGGTCTTAACCTGTGCACCAGCTGTTGCAGTGCATTATGGAATTTGTAGTATGAGTAGTGGGAGTGCTGTTTACTGGCAGACCATTAATAACAGACATATAAAATTATCTTGCTGGCAGTATATAATCATATTGTGGGACGAATGTGGCCTGCGGGCCTTGAGTTTGACATGTCTGGTCTATATACAGGTGTTGGTCATAAAATTAGAATATCATGACAAAGTTGATTTATTTCAGTAATTCCATTCAAAAAGTGAAACTTGTATATTAGATTCATTCATTACACACAGACTGATGTATTTCAAATGTTTATTTCTTTTAATGTTGATGATTATAACTGACAACTAATGAAAGTGCCAAATTCAGTATCTCGGAAAATTAGAATATTGTGAAAAGGTTCAATATTGAAGACACCTGGTGCCACACTCTAATCAGCTAATTAACTCAAAACACCTGCAAAAGCCTTTAAATGGTCTCTCAGTCTAGTTTTGTAGGCTACACAATCATGGGGAAGACTGCTGACTTGACAGTTGTCCAAAAGACGACCATTGACACCTTGCACAAGGAGGGCAAGACACAAAAGGTCATTGCTAAAGAGGCTGGCTTTTCACAGAGCTCTGTGTCCAAGCACATTAATAGAGAGGCAAAGGGAAGGACAAGATGTGGTAGAAAAAAGTGTATAAGCAATAGGGATAACCGCACCCTGGAGAGGATTGTGAAACAAAACCCATTCAAAAATGTGGGGAAGATTCACAAAGAGTGGACTGCAGCTGGAGTCAGTGCTTCAAGAACCACCACGCACAGATGTATGCAAGACATGGGTTTCAGCTGTCGCATTCCTTGTGTCAAGCCACTCTTGAACAACAGACAGCGTCAGATGCGTCTCGCCTTTGGACTGCTGCTGAGTGGTCCAAAATTATGTTCTCTGATGAAAGTAAATTTTGCATTTCCTTTGGAAATCAAGGTCCCAGAGTCTGGAGGAAGAGAGGAGAGGCACAGAATCCACGTTGCTTGAGGT
This sequence comes from Erpetoichthys calabaricus, assembly GCF_900747795.2. NCBI lineage: Eukaryota > Metazoa > Chordata > Cladistia > Polypteriformes > Polypteridae > Erpetoichthys > Erpetoichthys calabaricus. Next base: position 52,584,726 of record NC_041407.2, read on the forward strand.
CCAGTGTAAAGTTTCCACAGTCAGTGATGGTTTGGGGTGCCATGTCATCTGCTGGTGTTGGTCCATTGTGTTTTCTGAGGTCCAAGGTCAACGCAGCCGTCTACCAGGAAGTTTTACAGCACGTCATGCTTCTTGTTACTGACGAACTTTATGGAGATGCAGATTTCATTTTCCAACAGGACCTGGCACCTGCACACAGTGCCAAAGCTACCAGTACCTGGTTTAAGGACCATGGTATCCCTGTTCTTGATTGGCCAGCAAACTCGCCTGACCTTAACCCCATAGAAAATCTATGGGGTATTGTGAAGAGGAAGATGCAATACGCCAGACCCAACAATTCAGAAGAGCTGAAGGCCACTATCAGAGCAACATGGGCTCTCATAACAACTGAGCAGTGCCACAGACTGATCGACTCCATGCCACGCCGCATTGCCGCAGTAGTCCAGGCCAAAGGAGCCCCAACTAAATATTGAGTGCTGTACATGCTCATACTTTTCATGTTAATACATTTCAGTTGGCCAACATTTCTAAAAATCCTTTTTTTTGCATTGGTCTTAATTGATATTCTAATTTTCCGAGATACTGAATTTGGGACTTTCATTAGTTGTCAGTTATAATCAACATTAAAAGAAATAAACATTTGAAATACATCAGTCTGTGTGTAATGAATGAATCTAATATACAAGTTTCACTTTTTGAATGGAATTACTGAAATAAATCAACTTTGTCATGATATTCTAATTTTATGACCAGCACCTGTAAACCCATTCAAAAACAGATTTACTGAAAAGTATGCCTATACCTCCATTTTAATTAGAAAACCAAAAATGGTGAATACATCAGTTTTAATATGAAATGTCAATCTTTACATTTTATATATCAAAAGTAACTAAAAATGTTTCTACTATCATTTGTACTTGAGTATTTATAATCAGATTATACTTCCAATATACCTTGTGGATGCTTAAATGACAAACTTTCAGACTGTTGATGATCAGATCAGCAGTACAAAATAACCTTCAAGTATGAATAAACATGGAAGAAAAAAACAAACTGATTCACAAACTTAATATTTTTTTATTTTTACATATTGAATTGTCCTTGTATCACAAAAATTGATCTTTGCCCAAAGGGATAAACACAAAGTTCAATTAAATACAATTTCCATTCATCTAAACTGTCATATTTTAGTAGAAACATTCTTCCGAATGTAGGTTTGGGACACGTTAAAACATATATGTCAAATATGCAATATTGTTGGGAAAACACTTCATCAGATGCACTCTCTTTTTTTTTTTCTTTTCTTGGGCAACTTAGTTTCTATTTCCACTATAAATGTTATCCAGAAATTGACAGCCTACAATCTACTTAAGGTCAGCAAATCTCTGAAAAGGGCCAACTTCTTAGGACCATTACTTGTATAGCAACCAGAATATTAAAAGTTAACAGTGGCAGCAGCAGAAGTCCCTTAAGTTATTCTTAATTACTTTGAATACAGGGCAGCATGGTGGCGCAGTGGTAAGGAGACCTGGGTTCGCTTCCTGAGTCCTCCCTGCATGGAGTTTGCATGTTCTCCCCGATTCTGCATGGGTTTCCTCCGGGTGCTCTGGTTTCCTCCCACAGTCCAAAGACATGCAGGTTAGGTGCACTGGCGATCCTAAATTGTCCCTAGTGTGTGCCCTGCCTTGCGCCCTGTGCTGGCTGGGATTGGCTCCAGCGGACCCCCGTGACCCTGTGTGAGGATATAGCGGGTTGGACAATGACTGACTGACTTTGGATACAAATACCAAATATTGCTCTCCACTGCAAATGCTATACAAGCAAACACCAGTAATGTGCACCTACTGCTAAAATGTGCATTTTTTTTGTCCCATTTTAAACTTTGTTCTGCTTTATAACATCTGCTTTTTCAACTGTCTGTCCTGCATTATGTAAATACAGTAATACAAGTCCTCTCCTTACTTGGTATTGAGAAACACAGCTGCACTATCAGTTGAAGGTGCAGTATTTTGAGAAGAGTTAATAAAAACAGCCAATTTTATTAGATTGGTCTATAATTATGAATAAACATTAGCTTCTTTATTGAACCATCAAGGAAAAAGTTATCATATGATGATTACTGCTTTACAAGTTTTAAAGTAATCATCAGCTCCAGGACAATAAGTACAGTAAACTGCAGTAATACCAGGCTTGAAACAGACCAATAAATGAAAAACAACTGTATATACACAAATATATTAATGTTAGCACAGAACAAAATAAACAAAACTGGCCAAAAAGTACAGGTATTTTGCAAAACATAACAAGCGATATTTTACCTTATCAGAACAGTGAAAGAAATTATTTTCTGTAATCAATAGCAGAAAAAAAAAGTACAAATTAAGCAATGAATAGATTTAATATACTTTTATTAAAGCATAAGTAATCAAAAGAGAATGTCTCACACAGGTCAGTAGTACTTAAGTGTTTCAGAGTCAAAGATAAATTTGTATAGTCAAAGATACAGTGGGCTACCTAGAGACAAACTCATTTTTTACCATACTTCTATAGTACAATAATCACATTTATTTTACTGAAGATATTAAAGAGAAAAATGCTAAAATTTTAACCCATTGTTGCTTGATTTGCATTTCAAAGCCCCAGCCTTAAGCCAGTGATCCATAATAACCCTGCTATCATGAAGATATAACAGCAGGCATCCTACCAGCAGTTATGCAGCAGAAACAATAAATGACACTGAAAAATGAAATTAAACGATTGCAGTTCTCACAGATGGGCTCTTCAGGCTGACATCAAAGTAAATTCAAAATAGTAGTAGCTGATAAAGTTTAGACTACAGAGGGACTGCGTTTAAAAAAATGTTGCATGCTAGAAATTGAAGATCACAACAAGTGAACAGGAAAGAACAACAAAGTCCTTAGGTTCAGTTCTAAAGCAGTGGCACGCATTTTTGTTTCAACTCACTTAATTAAAAGCCAATCCTTGCTGATGATCACTTAGTTTATTCAATGGCTTGATAGTGCTTTCACTCCATATTTCAAATTGTTCTTATACTGTAGGATTAATCTTTTTTACTAATGTCATCCAAATGATTTGTAGATTGAGCAGATTTGCTACCTGTCAGTCAGTCAATTTTTCTATACAGTGGAACCTCGGGTCATGAATGTCTCGGACCACGTACAAATTGGGGTACGACCAAAAAGTTTGCCAAACTTTTGCATCTGTTCACGACCACACACTTGGGTGACGAACAAGCCAGTTTCCCTTCCGGTTCGTACGCGCCGATGATTTCCGCATGTGTTCAGTCTCTCCCTGTGCAGCGAGCAAGCGAGCGAGCGAGAGAGAGAGAGAGAGAGAGAGAGAGAGAGAGAGAGAGAGAGAGAGAGAGAGAGAGAGAGAGAGAGAGAGAGAGAGAGAGAGCACAAGAGCAAGCGTATATATATTTACATACAGCTCGTATGGTCTGGAACAGGTTAATTGTATTTACATACAATCCTATGGGGTAGATTATTTCGGGTGACCCGAGGTTCCACTGTAGTTCAGTCATCTGGGGCACAGTGAGGCTACAGGGTTTGCTTTCTACCAGTTTTGCAATCAGTTAGTCATTTTACCTCACTCTTTACTTGGCTAGGCTTTTTTTTTTAATCTTATTCTGCATTTAGAAAAGCAAAGTAGTGTGAGATTGTTGCATCTTCATATAAACATGTCACCTGATGTTGCAAAGGCAAAATTGAAAACTGGGTAATATCAAATAGTTGATAATTCATCTTGATTTAAGTGGAACATGTGATGAATAGTGTCGTTACTGAATAAAAATGTCTCAAAAAGTGCTTACTTAAGACAGCCACAAAATACTGAAGATAGACAGCAAATTAGGTATGTCTCACCATCAAAAACATTGTGCTTAACCATGTTTGAACTGAAAACATTCACTGTTAAACTTCAGATAAATAATTTGAAACATATTAAACTTGTTGAACTGGTTAAATTTTTGTAAAAAGAAAAAAATTCAAGTTAATGCAGTAGGTTGTTAATGAAGTCAAGTTCAAACTTTTTCAAAGCCTTTATTTCTCTCTATTTTATTAAAATATACAGATACTGAACAATTCCAAACGTTATTTATCTCTTCTCATTTATATACCATGATTTTCAGCTAGGCTGACTGACTGATTAATAGTTCTAATCTATGCATGAATAATTTTTGAACAAGATATTAATTTGTTGCATCCCTATTTAAGTGATTATTAAAAAATATATATTTTTTAGATTCCTTGAAAGTATATGTAGCTTCATTTATGTGCATTTACCTATAGCACAATTTAAATAAAAAAACAAACAAAAAAAAAAACAAAAAAAAACTGGTTCCATAATTCAGTAAAAATTACCAACCAAAAACATTATACGGAATATAAACAACTAGGTGCCACTAGAAATTATTCTCTTACAGCTATTAGATCAAAACAAGCAGCAATTAATCTATATTATACTCTTGTTTGCATTTAAAGTACTACATATTAGAGCTGTCAGACTGAACTGTAATATAATTCAGATTTATTTAAAAACTGTCATAATTGAAGACAAAACCTGACATTTGATTGTAAAAGAATAGGTGTTTGTTTTACATGCGCAAATTTTGGCATTGAGTTACTCTGCCAACACACCATGTCCAATAACTAGTCTCCATCTTACATGGCTGCTGGTTTGATACATAATGCCTGAAACAATGAGGTGCAACAAAAATATTCAAGCCACCTTTACTGAAATATTGCTCACAATCATTAAAGTAGGAAGATAGCATGGAGAAGACCCTGACTTGATACTCTAATGATCCTGTAAACCACACAGAAGCTACTTTCTGGTGAAGTCCAAAAGTGCAACTTTTTTTTTTTTTGTATGCTGAATGGTGAGATATAAATGATATTCTGCTCCTGCCCACTGGACGCCAATGAAACAAGTCCATCTTCTACCTGCTAGGACTTTTTTTTTTTTTTGGCTGATAAAAGGCCTGCAAGCCACCTTGTCTTCTTACTAAAATACAGAGCAGCTATATTTTATACCAGGAGATTTATTAGTACATAATTTGATTAAGTTTTTACCATTACTATTGGACATCTCATGGTTTTCAAACATTTTTCAATTAATGAAACCTATTTGCAAGGTGTATTTACTATGTACAAAAGAGCAGGCAACAGTTTAGCATTCACTTAGTCAACGAATCCTTTCAAAATGTTATAAATTAATAACATGCTTTCTCTAGTGCCTTCTGAGAACACTTGTATAAATCTTTTTTTGGAAAACACATGCTACTCATAAGACTAAAAAAGGCATGCAGCAATGCCTTCTACAGCATCTCACAAAAGTGAGTACACCCCTCACATTTTCGTAAATATTTTATTAAACCTTTTCATGGGACAACACTGAAGATATGACACATTGATACAATGTAAAGTAGTCAATGTACAGCAATTTGGACATTTTTCACTTAGGGGTGTACTCACTTTTGTTGCCAGCGGTTTAGACATTAATGGCTGTGTGTTGAGTTATTTTGAAGGGACAGCAAATTTACACTGTTATACAAGCTGTACACTGACTACATTGTATCAAAGTGTCATACAGTATCTTCAATGTTGTCCCATGAAAAGATATAATAAAATATTTACAAAAATGTGAGGTGTGTACTCACTTTTGTGAGATACTGTATGTACTGCAGCTTTAAGTTAGACTGAAAGAAAACTTAAAAACACGCAAAATGGATGACAAATGGAACCAGACAAGCATGTGGAGAAGTAGACACTTCACAAAGAATATTACTGAATATATGACCTAAGTTAGTAGAGACTCCATATTACAATCTTAAAACAGTCATAAAAAAAGAACACTGCATTCTATAGCTAAGGCACAAATGTTTGTAATGTGTGTCTCTCTCTTTGTGTTTTTTTTTTAAATAAATATTTTTATATTATATATATATATATATATATATATATATATATATATATATATATATATATATATATATATATATATATATATTATATATATATATACACACACACACATACACACACACACACACACACACACACACACACACACACAGTGGGGCAAAAAGTATTTAGTCAGCCAACAATTGTGCAAGTTCTCCCACTTAAAAAGATGAGAGAGGCCTGTAATTTTCATCATAGGTATACCTCAACTATGAGAGACAAAATGAGAAAAAAAAAATCCAGAAAATCACATTGTCTGATTTTTAAAGAATTTATTTGCAAATTATGGTGGAAAATAAGTATTTGGTCACCTACAAACAAGCAAGATTTCTGGCTCTCACAGACCTGTAACTTCTTCTGTAAGAGGCTCCTCTGTCCTCCACTCGTTACCTGTATTAATGGCACCTGTTTGAACTCATTATCAATATAAAAGACACCTGTCCACAACCTCAAACAGTCACACTCCAAACTCCACTATGGCCAAGACCAAAGAGCTGTCAAAGGACACCAGAAACAAAATTGTAGACCTGCACCAGGCTGGGAAGACTGAATCTGCACTAGGTCAGTAGCTTGGTGTGAAGAAATCAACTGTGGGAGCAATTATTAGAAAATGGAAGACATACAAGACCTCTGATAATCTCCCTCGTGGGGCTCCACGCAAGATCTCACCCCATGTGGTCAAAATGATCACAAGATCGGTGAGCAAAAATCCCAGAACCACACGGGGGGACCTAGTGAATGACCTGCAGAGAGCTGGCACCAAAGTAACAAAGGCTACCATCAGTAACACACTACACCGCCAGGGACTCAAATCCTGCAGTGCCAGACGTGTCCCCGTGCTTAAGCCAGTACATGTGCAGGCCCGTCTGAAGTTTGCTAGAGAGCATTGGGATGATCCAGAAGAGGACTGGGGAATGTCATATGGTCAGATGAAAAAAGACTCTACTCGTCGTGTTTGGAGGAGAAAGAATGCTGAGTTGCATCCAAAGAAAACCATACCTACTGTAAAGCATGGGGGTGGAAACATCATGCTTTGGGGCTGTTTTTCTGCAAAGGGACCAGGACGACTGATCCGTGTAAAGGAAAGTATGAATGGGGACATGTATCATCAGATTTTGAGTGAAAACCTCCTTCCATCAGCAAGGGCATTGAAGATGAAACGTGGCTGGGTCTTTCAGCATGACAATGATCCCAAACACACCGCCCGGGTAACGAAGGAGCATTTCAAGGTCCTGGAGTGGCCTAGACAGTCTCCAGATCTCAACCCCATAGAAAATCTTTGGAGGGAGTTGAAAGTCCGTGTTGCCCAGCAACAGCCCCAAAACATCACTGCTCTAGAGGAGATCTGCATGGAGGAATGGGCCAAAATACCAGCAACAGTGTGTGAAAACTTTGTGAAGACTTACAGAAAACGTTTGACCTCTGTCATTGCTAACAAAGGGTATATAACAAAGTATTGAGATGAACTTTTGTTTTTGACCAAATACTTTTTTTCCACCATAATTTGCAAATAAATTCTTCAAAAATCAGACACTTTGATTTTCTGGATTTTTTTTTTCTCATTTTGTCTCTCATAGTTGAGGTATACCTATGATGAAAATTACAGGCCTCTCTCATCTTTTTAAGTGGGAGAACTTGCACAATTGGTGGCTGACTAAATACTTTTTTGCCCTACTGTGTGTGTGTGTGTGTATATTATATATATATATATATATTATATATATTATATACACACACAAACACTGGAGAGCTTTGCCCCCTGCTCGTTTCACTTGCCAACCCCCCAGCCTGCGCTACGTGCCAGCCACTTCATGTCTCTGATGCTCGAGTATGTGGGTTTCACTTTCACCAAACAATAAATCTTTTAATTCTCGTAGATACACCTCTTCATTGGGAAGGAACACTACTTTTCCCTGATAACAACACAAATTACACAATCTACAAGTCTCCGAGTTAAACTTTCAATCCGAACAATATCTACATACTTCTGTCGTATTACCTATATCCATATGTTCAATCTCTTTTCGCTGTTCCATTATTTCACCGAGTAATAATTTACGTTTGTTTGCGCTAATGCAATCTATACTATAATTTTTTTTTAAATTTCAAATTTTAGAACTTAAAATTATCTCTGACTTGCTCTGCATGTGTATCGCGCCAACATTTTTGAACCCCTTTACGACGTTCTACTTTGTCATCTACTCTTTGTCTTTTATTTGTGGCCCCGAGCATGGTTAAATCATGCGGGATATGAAATTATCTCTGTGAAAATGTCTTGTCTCATCCCAGGCTAAAAAGTCTCAGCTCAGGATTTTTTTATATAATAGAGAGATTAATATTATACTATTATTATTATTTATATAAATCGGTTATCGTTATTTAAACAAAAACTATCACCTTCTAAGTAACATTAGTATCCCATGGAGCACTGTTTTATTTCGCCTTGTGTCCAGTGGTGCCAGCAGAGTATATTTGAGAAAGTTGTGTTACATTATTAGCCTGTATTGCTGTCTCCTAATAGCATTTTAGTTTCAGGTTTTAAGCAGTACTTTGGACTGACTTATTGATTTAGGGTTTTGATTTATAGGAATGGCTTAACAGCATAAGCCTTCTTTTAAACACAGCACGCATAAAATTTATAAATCTGACATTTCACAATTAACCTTGTCTAGTATTTGCCCAGGTAAATTACAGCTTTGACATTTTTATTTATATTTTGCATTCTTTACATTTTGATTGATTTTAAAGACTTTATTACATAAATTACAAATCATTAAGTCATAGAGTACTATACAGTATCTTAAATCACATCTGACACCCACACCCCAAACCATCAAATCAACAGCAGCGGCACTCAGTATGTAGATTCAGATCAGGATCCAGAACTAAAAGGAATTGATCTTGTCTATGAAAAAACAAAAATGTTGTTGTTTTAGTTATTTTTTGTTAGTGCACAGCAAAAAAAATATTCTAGCACTATGTAACCCATCTGCCTTAAAAGCACTAGTTACTGGTCCTCATACGTCTGGTTCAATAACTTCAATAACACATGCTGTAACACCGTCTGGGAACTTGATGTCAGCAGTGTGAATCCTCGATCTGCCACTTTAGACTGCATTAGCAAACCCCGCCATAAACATCCAACTTCGCCACTTAGCAGGCTGTAGTGAGGACACTCCCGGAAAACTGGCAATGCTTAAAACCTTTAGAAAAAGCAAAATGAAAAGGAAAGTTGGCAATGTAAAGTTCGCATTAAAAGATCAAGTGGACTGAAAAGCATGCCTTCATACTTCTGGAAAAAAAAGTACAAAACAGATATGCTTAAATTGTCATGAAGCAGTCACCTCTGTAAAGACTGGCAATGTGAAACACCGCTACGGCACAAAGCACACAGATTTCAACAAGAACTATCCTTGGGGCAGTAAGGGCACTGACGCAAGAACCAAAACATCAAACCAGATAAAATCAATCCGTATCAAGCTACAACCAGAATAATTGTTAAGACAATGACACAGCAAGAATGTGCAATTGAAGCCTTGCTAAATGTTACATTGGTCTTGGGCACGTGTAGTAAAAGAATGTGTGAGTGAAGTGATAAAGCTATGCTTTACAGAAAACAAAAGGATGACATGACAGAAAAAATAAGTATCTTGTTCAGATTACACTGCAACAAGACAAACCAAAATACCTGTTGATTTTCTAACCAGCTTAGTTATGTCATTAAAAATGGAAAAAAGGATTAGTGAAACACTTGCAAGATCATCAACCACACATAACATCACTTCATAATCCACCAGACAGTTTTGTACGCCAGTCAAGGAAAAATGCACTAAGAAGTTATGACAACAGTGAAGAAAATAGTCAATTATTTGAAAGTATCATTTGAATTGCACCATCATTTATTGCACACATTTCACTCAGAAGTTACTACAACATCTGAGGATATCCTTATCCACAATAATGTTGGTGGCTCAGCAGAGGCAGGATACCGGAACGTTTCTGAGTCATTCAGAAAGAACTGCTTATTTTTTCTGTTTGAACAAAAGCTAAACAGTTTGTGCATTTAATGCATAATGAAATTAAAATGGAAGTTGTTACCTTTTTGTCTGATATAACATTCTCTTCATTGACTTAAATGGCAGGGCAAAAACAGCACCATATTTTTCCTCATCTCAGGAGTGAATTACCTCCAGTTTTCTACAGGAAGGTTTAAATATGACACACAGGAGAGTATGTCTCACTTCCCAAAACTTTTGGCACAAAAAAAAAAAAAAAAACCTACAACATCAGAAAAAGCAAAGAACAAAATTTACTGTCCATTTGAAAAAAAAATATATGCAGTATAAAGTGGCAGATAATTCTCAGTGGAAGCTAAGAAAGTTGGTCAGTGTTGCTTCACTGTAATCGGAGTTGATAGATCTACTGTACAACAAAATCTTCCTCTGAAGGAAGCTCACTATAATCCTAACACTTTCTGGACAAAAGTGGTTAACTGCAGCAAATGTTCCCCTTCTGAAAAAGCAGACCCTTCCAATTTACACCATGGTTGCCTTGACATACTGCTTTGAACCAGTATTTTCAACTATGAATATCAAAATAAATAAAAAACTTGTACTGCAGTAGACTCACCAACAGCCACTTGCATGACTGTCTCTATTTGGCCCTCACACCTTTTGTGCCAAATTTTAAAGAACTGGTTACTGAAAGAAGGTGTCAAATATTAAAACTTCAATGTTTTCCTTGCACCTTTTATACATATGTTCTATTCTTACTTACTCATTGGAATGCATTGCTCAGGACCATGGACTTGGGAGAAAATTTGTTAAGTGGACCCTTAAGATTTATATATATTTGGGTATGCCAATCTACAGAGTAAAGAAGGAAAACAATTTTGTACAAAACAATTACTCAAAGATATTGAAATATCCACAATTTTTAAAAGGGTTCAGCATACTTCGTTAATTGAGGACAACACTGAAAAATGTCTGACAACTTCTAAAGAATATTTTTTACTGTTTTTTTATAAAGTGAAAAATTCTAATTTTAACGAAATAGGCCATACTCTTCCTATTCAGTTATGGCAGGTTGGGTTAGAATAGAATCAGCAGTGTTCTAATTGGGCTATGTAAGTCACAACGACAGACTGTTAATTAAACATTAATATCTTTCTGGAGTATTACCGTAAAATGTGAGAAAATAAGAATATTGTGAACCCAGGACTGTAGGATTAGAAGTAAACATTATCTATACTAATAAAAGGCAAAGCCCTGACTGACTGACTGACTCATCACTAATTCTCCAACTTCCCGTGTAGGTGGAAGGCTGAAATTTGGCAGGCTCATTCCTTACAGCTTACTTACAAAAGTTAGGCAGGTTTCATTTCGAAATTCAAAGCGTAACGGTCATAACTGGAACCTCTTTTTTGTCCATATACTGTAATGGACGGAGGCGGAGTCGCGTATCGCGTCATCACGCCTCCTACGTAATCACGTGAAACGCCCTGGGGCCGATCTGGAAGAAGGTAGCGCAGCGCCTTGATTTAAACGATTCCATGTCTTGGTGGGTTTAATACTGTATAAGCATACATATTAACACATGTGCAATTAAACGTGTGCATTTACGGGGTGATTTCTCAGGCTTAAAAGCTCGCCTTTTATTAAAAAAGTAAATGCAAACTGTTTTCATTCTGAAGGGCACAAACCACGTTGGATTTTGTAATGATAGTTGATTAGTAAGGTCTATTAAGGGATACTTACAGAATGATTAGTAATGCCTGTGAATGCCGATGCAAATAGGAGAATGGGTGTGAACTAAAGAACGAGTAGTAACATGTACAGTAAATGTCTCTAAAGTCTGTCTATTAAAAAGTTATTATATCTTTCAATCCTGTGTATTGATTAAACTACGAACCTAACAAGATCACTACATGGTGTCAGAAGTGGCGGATTGGAAGAGGAATGTGAAGAAGAGGTTCAGCTTTTGAACGAGTCTTGTGTCTGTGAGTAACCCGAAAACGTGGTCAGAAAGCGCTAAGACGTTCTAGCAAAAGAGAAAAAAAAATATGGAAGGATTACAGCCCCCACCAAATCTCCAGTTAAAGGGAAATGTAGCTGAAAATTGGAAAAGATTTAAACAGAGATTCGAGTTGTATCTTGCTGCGATTGAAGCAGATAGGAAAAGTGAAAAAATGAAAGCGTCTATGCTTCTACATGTAATTGGCGAAGAGGCGCTAGAGGTGTATAACAATTTTCAGTTTGAAGAAGATGGAGACAATATGAAATTGAACAAAATAGTTGAAAAATTCGAAGCGTATTGCAACCCAAAGTGCAATGTGACGTTTGAGCGGCACAAGTTTTTTACATGTTTCCAGAAAAGCGGCGAAACAATAGACCAGTATGTGACGGAACTGCGTAATAGGAGCTGTTCTAAGAAGAAACCGTCGAGACATCGAAGGACCAATAACCTCTAATCAGAACACTAACAGCAACGAAACAAATATTAACGAGAAAACAAGTATAAATCAGGAAATAATAATCTCAACTGTAAACACAATTAACCAGAAGATCAAAACGTCAAGTAAAACCACCAGAACGACTCATTGAGACATGTTGAGGATTAAAGGAACATTTTCAATTAAGAAATGCTGAATTCTTTTAACAGTTGTGCTTTTTATACATAGTTTGAATGCTGGATGTATGCCTGAAATGTTCTGTATAGTTCAGTTGTTTGAAGTGATAAAGTTTATCAAAGTAGCATTTGAAATGTATAACATTACTAAGCTTATAAGTACTGCCTTACTTCTCTTTAAGAAAGGAAGATGTAATGATACTTGATTTAAACGATTCCATGTCTTGGTGGGTTTGCGTAGCTTATTGTCAATATCTTTACACCTGTTTTTAAGACTTATTGACTGAAACGGGCTTTCACGAAAAAAGTTAGGGCTTTGCTACAGGATACACCCTCCACAAGTTAAGGAAGTTTAAATAAAGGTATATATTTCTGTTTTATTTAAACCTTTTAAGTTCGTATGCATAGCCCCATTTGGCTGTTTTAGTTTTTTTTTTTTTCTTTCTTCAGTAATATTTAATCTTAAAGAAAAACAACATATGCATTTTACTTTTTTTGTATCTCTTTAGTAATATTTTAGTGTAAAAGGATAACCAGTATTTAAACCTTTTATGTTACTTTATAAAGTTATTTCACACAATGTTGAAAAATTAATAAGAAAGCTACATATTTTTGGCAGCTGCTGCTTTAATTTTCAATGAAATGAAAAAAGCTCTCCAACAGAAAACCTCAATGAAGAAGAAACAGTTTGCTAAAAAGGAGAAACCCTCATTTATAAAGGTTTGCTGCAGATGACTTAACTGAAAATAAATGAATAGTTCCTATGTGTATAATACATATTTATCTATTTTACTTATGCCTTTATTCCAGCAACTTGCAACATCTGAGGTACAATTTGTTACATTACTTTTGTTTTTTGCAGCACAGGCAGGTGAAGTGACTTCCTCAGGGTCACACAGTGGTGTCAGCACCAGGATTTGAACTGACAAGCTCCGGGTTTGCTGAAATATTACTGAAGAAAGAAAAAAAACGAAAACGGGCAAATGGGGCTATGCATACAAATGTCCATCCATCCATTATCCAACCCACTATATCCTAAATACAGGAGCCAATCCCTGCCAACACAGGGCACAAGGCAGGAAACAAACCCCGGGCAAGGTGCCAGCCCACCGCAGGGCGCACACACCCACACACACCAGGGACAATTTAGAATTGCCAATGCACCTAACCTGCATGTCTTTGGACTGTGGGAGGAAACCGGAGTACCCAGAGGAAACCCAGACAGACACGGGGAGAACATTCAAACTCCACGCAGGGAAGCGAACCCAGGTCTCCTAACTGGCACCTTTCACTGCGCCACCATGCCGCGCGCATACAAACTTAAAAGGTTTAAATAAAACAGAAATATATACCTTTATTTTTACTTCCTTAACTTGTGGAGGGTGTATCCTGTAGCAAAGCCCTAAGTTTTTTCATGAAAGCCCCTTTCAGTCAATAAGCCTTAAAAACAGGTGTACAGCTAAACTTGCAGCACCACTATTCAATTACACTTGCCTAACGCCTCTCCTAAGGGGACATACTGTGGGATCTAGGCATCAGTCAAAGCACCAATCACAGGCCCGATTAGAAAGCGGGAAGCTGTGATTTGTCGTCTCCCTCCCATGTAACAATCACAGCCCGTGTTACAACGCACTATGTATGTATGTGTATATGTGTGTGTTCATATATGTGTGTATATGTATGTGTATATATGTATATGTGTGTGTTCATATATGTGTGTATATGTATGTGTATATATATGTTGATATGTGTATATGTATATATATGTGGATGTGTATATGTATATACAGTATATGTATATGTACATATGTGTACATATGTGTACATATTATATATATGTTTACATAACCTCTTTAACACACTACTTCTCCGCTGCGAAGCGCGGGTATTTTGCTAGTAACCCAATAAGGCCTGAGCCGGGAAAATTCCCATCACACGGAACTGTGATCTAGTGAAGCAGGTACCTGATAACACTGTTATTAAGCAGGGTCATATCCAAGATATACTGTGGTTAATCTGAATCAACAGATGTGTAACATGTGCTGTACAATTCCAAGTTGAACTTTTTTTTTTTTTTTTATATACAAACAAAGAAGAAGAGTATATTTAATTGAGGTTACTACTACCATTAGCACCATAAGATACAGTCCTGTTTGCTTTTCTTTTCACTCTGCATCACCTTTGACTACAAATATAATACCAGATCATGTCACTTGCAGACATTCTCAGATGATTCTGTACTTATGGGGTGTACTGATAAATAAACTGGTTGTTAACTTTCGCTGAATCAAACAGCCTCTATGTCTGGTCACTATACAAGGAGTAGATGAAGAGGTGGTCCACACCTAAGAGTACCTGGGGGTTCACATTAATGACAGGTTGGACTGGTCTTAGAACACAGAGGAACAATGAAAGAATGGGCAGAGCAGGCTTTTTTTCCTTATGAGACTGTATTCCTTTAAGGTGCGAAGTGACATCCTTCACATTTTCTATAACTCTGTGATGGCCAGTGTGAATTTTTTTCACGCTGTGGTATGCTGGACTGGTAACATCACTTCAAGAGAGGCCCAGCAGATCAACAAGCTAATTAAAAGGGCAAGCTCAGTTACAGGACACTCAGGACCTCTGGAGGTAGTGGTGAAGGAAAGCAGCGGCTTCCCAAATTTACCGTTTTGAGTAGTGAGCTGCTTTTATTGTTAATATTATACAATAAAAAAATACACTTGATTTGTGTCAGTAACAGCCAGTGTAAATTTATAGTACTTGTCAAAGTAATTTTTTTTTTCCAGTTGTATTCTCTCACTCGCGTTCATACTCCTACAACTCACCCCCCAAGCACCCCAATCTGACACTGTGTTCAGATAAAGACGTGGTATAACAATCAAACTTGTTTTGTTATACCGCCTCTTTATTTGAAAATAGTATCGGATCTTGTGCGTGAATGAGACTGGGACTAAGAAAACCGTGGATGTGGGAGTGAGTTACAGTATGTGCGTGACTGAGAATGATTGAGAATCTGAATTAAAAAAAAAAAAAAAAAAACACACTTATTCTTGAGTGTTCCTGCTCACGATAGAATTTATATGTACCTTCAGGTCCTTGATGTCAAAGCCGCACTGACAAAAAAAGACAGACATAGGTATATATGACATTTGGAATAATTCATTTTATGACCTATATGCAACATTATATTCATTCGCATACCTCTGTGCGGTTGTAATCAGTGACCATGTTTTTTTTTTCCCCCTCAATCTTGCCCAGTCTCCACATTTTGGTGCATGGTGGTGTTTCTTTTGCACTCCAGGAGATGCAGAGGACAGAATAGTACAGGGAGGTCAGTTCCACGTACAGTATATACAACCATCAAATTCAAATGTTAACAGTTCCCACACACCCAAGGACCGTCCTTCCTACATTTATGACGTGTATCTGGTAGCATGAACGTGAGTGAGAGAATAAAACTGAAAGAAAAAAAAAAACCGCTAACTTTGACAAGTACTATAAATTTACACCGGCTACTACGGACACAAATCAAATGCATGTTTTATTGTATAACAGAGCATCTCACTACTCAAATTGGAAAATTTGGGAAGCAGCTGGGGCGGCACGGTGGTGCAGTGGGTAGCGCTGCTGCCTCGCAGTTGGGAGATCTGGGGACCTGGGTTCGATTCCCGGGTCCTCCCTGCGTGGAGTTTGCATGTTCTCCCCGTGTCTGCGTGGGTTTCCTCCGGGCGCTCCGGTTTCCTCCCACAGTCCAAAGACATGCAGGTTAGGTGGATCGGCGATTCTACATTGGCCCTAGTGTGTGCTTGGTGTGTGGGTGTGTTTGTGTGTGTCCTGCGGTGGGTTGGCACCCTGCCCAGGATTGTTTCCTGCCTTGTGCCCTGTGTTGGCTGGGACTGGCTCCAGCAGACCCCCGTGACCCTGTGTTCGGATTCAGCGGGTTGGAAATGGGAAGCAGCTGGTATTGAATCTGCGACCTCTTGATTGGGAGTCAGCAGTTACCATTGCACCATGCAAGCTGTAGTATCAACGGCCTACCGTAACCTGCTTTCTATTCCTTCAGTTATATTCTTGAATAAAAGTGCCTAAAATAATTATAAATAAAATAAAATAGATATTGAGTGTGGAAATCTGTTTACAGGAGCTGCGTATGGGATAAATGCAAATGTCCCTTTTGGCAGGTGGTTCGCCATCTTCTCCAACGAAAATCGCTGCAACATCGGTGTGACATGTCGGGGCATTGTTTCGTTGTAAATCCTGCCTAGGGTTTTCCTTGAAAACCATTCATACAGATGCTGTTGGATTGGACTGAGCGATGTCATGCATGCATTTGTATGATTTAGCGGAGGGGTTGATGGTTCTGAGCATGGAATCTAGCTGGAGAAGTACATTTTCGCTGCATGCAGAGTTTGCTTTATTTTGTAAGCGTACTTCAGTAGCTTGCACTGTGTCAAAAGCATACAACTGTCCATATCCTGGAGAGGTAGAAGTGTTAGCGTATAGTGGAGAGATTTGGTGATAAATTTGCCCGTGTATTTTAAAATAGTATGGTCCGTGGCCAGGAGATTGAGTTATCTGTGCACCCATGGAAGCAAACGCTAGAGAAGAGTTGTATTCTCGAATGTGTTCACGATCATTTTTGTCTTCTGATATTTGCTGTGTAAGAAGCTGTTGTAAAGACACAGGTGGCTCCCGCAAAGGTGGTAAAGCTACTTTACCATCGTGGCAGCACCTTGAGTACTTTTTGGATGTATTACGCTCAGCAGGCCAGTATAGTGCAGTGTTTGCACTGCTGGTCTGGAGTCCCAATGTTGTACTCTTGGACAGGAAGACAGGAATGAGGTGAAGAAGTACCTGTGGTAACGGGAAGAGGATTGCGTGTATGTCTGCCGAGACTGCGTTGGTTTGGAAACGTTGCTTTGCAGATGTTGCAAGACTTGTGAATGAGTTTTGTTGGATTTAGTCAGACAATCCTGTGTAGTGAACTTTTTGCATTTCTGGCAAGTTTTGTTACCACAGGCAGTGTGGGGAAGGGTTTGGAAGAGGACGAATAGGAATCGAGAAATGTCATGTGGGCGGGACCGGTTTTGAAGTGGAAGCAGGACGAACTAGAAGAGAAATATATACAGTATAAGAGATGCTGCATACAATCTCCTCTACCTATATAATTGCCCACTGACACACCTTGCTTGCTAGAATCATTCAGCTGTTTCAAAGCACAGTCTGGTTAAAAAAAATGAATTGGTCTAAACCATCTCTCTTGTGCCTTAATGCTGTCAATTTCCCCTTACCATCTCTCATCCCTGTATCTAGTAGTATAACATATTTGGGAGTTGATATTACTGCTTCCATCTCAGACATATTCTCTAATACTTATCACTGCAGCTTTGCTGAGGTGAAAGCCTCTAGAAACACCTGGTCCAAACTCCCTCTCTTTTCAATCTCATTTGGCCATTATAAAAATGAATATTGTACCATGCTTCAACTTTATTACTCTATACTGCCACTTCAACCTCCTACTCAATATTGGTCCGAAGTTAAGTCACTGATCTCAAGGTTCCTCTGGAGTGGCAAGAGACCAAACCTTAAACATTCAACCCTGGTTAGAGATAGATTAAGTGCAGGTGTAGTGCTGCCTGACCTAGAATTATACCACTGGGCTTGGGCTTTCACCCTCTGCCATATTTTGTCATGGCTATGTCCTCCCCCTCAGGTCCTTCCATGGCTCCCAATAGAATCCTCCCTTGCTTTCTCACTTTCATATCAGGGTGTAATGTTTACCTCCTTATAGTTTAAAGCCACCAAACTTTCCTTGGGACTTATTTTTCCATATGCCATCAACATCTGGCATTGTGTAGAAAAGTTAATTGTACCCTCTGGAAAATGACACTCCCTCACTCCTATATTTCAAAACCCTACTCTCTCAATAGGTAGCTGGCCCCGTGTATTTCCTCCTTGGCAGTGTGCAAACAAACCAACAAAAAAAAGCTTCATTAATTTATTCACTATTCTAAAAAATCCAAGTGAGTGAAATAGGGTTGGGTTATACTTAAAATTCTCTGGTCGATCATTGTTCTCTTAAACATCATCAACAGACAATCATTGTTGACTTGTGGGTTCTGTATGGAATACCATTTATGCCAAAATGAAATAAATAAGGCAATTTTGAAATAACTGCATGTAAAAGCACAGTGATTTTTTTATACAGTGGAACCTCGGTTCACGACCATAATTCGTTCCAAAACTCTGGTCATAAACCGATTTGGTCATGAACTGAAGCAATTTCCCCCCATAGGATTGTATGTAAATACAATTAATCCGTTCCAGACCATACGAACTGTATGTAAATATGTATTTTTTTTTAAGTTTTTAAGCACAAATATAGTTAATTAAACCATAGAATGCACGGCGTAATAGTAAACTAAATGTAAAAACATTGAATAACATTGAGAAAACCTTGAACAACAGAGAAAACGAACACTGCAATAGTTCGCGCTATAGCGCTACCAACCGCTGGCTAAAAACACTTTTTAAGCACAGGGAAAAAAATGAACATTTGAAAAAATCCGTAATTTAATAAACCACCAAGAAAAGTAACATTGCAGCAATGCACACTATGAACCGATCGCTGTAAACAGAAGTGAAAACAAAATCAAGCCCAGTGCATTCTTTAACTGCCTTCCTACCTTATGCGTCCAGCCCCCTCTCTCTCTGTGTGTGTGTGTGTGTGTGTGTGTGTGTGTGTGTGTGTGGCGCTCTCTCTCACTCTCTTGCTCGCTGCACAGGTAGAGACTGAACATGTACAAACCGAAAGGGAAATTGGCTAGTTCGTATTCCGAGGCAAAAGTTTGGCGAACTTTTTGGTTGTAAACCGATTTGTACGTGTACCGAGACGTTCGTGAACCGAGGTTCCACTGTATATATATCTATACATTATAAAAAAAAAAATCTTGGGGGAAGGGAGACCACGGAGACAAGACATGATCTTCTCAGAAGACACTTAAAAGACCTGCGAGATGAAAGAGATTGGCCACAGAGTGTCTCGCGGGGACCTTAAACATGAGACTTGGTGCTAACAGATTGTAATTTGACGTCCCGCGAGAGACACTTTAAGGTCATGCGAGACAAGGCAGTGAGACAACATTTAAAACAAGTTCACGGACATCTAACCAAACAGTTGCTGGAATGCTTTTGGCAGACAGACATCATGTGCTCCCAGCTCTTAAAACAAAGACAAGCAGAACACGCAGCTTGCCAGCAGCAGCAGTTGGAAGCCAGCAGATGATCTGACCGCAACTCCTTAGTGTGCGTTCAGCCCCCCCTTCACAACGCAAGCAGCAGAGACACGAAGTGGCAAAAGGACAGCTGCTGTACAGGCTTTTAAATGATCGATGTGCAGCGTGACAAACATAACAGGCAGCTTGCCAGCAGCAGCAGCAAGACAACATGATCCGACTGCATCTCCTTAATGTGCGTTCAGCCGTCCCCCCCTTCACAATGCGAGCAGCGTTATACATCCTGAGAGAAAGAGATATAACCACGCCCGGGGCTGGAAATAAAGGACAAGTATTGTTTTTACAAAAGTTTTAAAGTAAAAGTGAAAATAATGCATAGGTAACAATTCCCATGAAAATAATCTCTTTAAATTGTATATCCAGTAAACCAAACCCGGGGGTGGGCAAGCATAAGCGAGCAGGGGGCGTATGTATGTATATATATATATATATATATATATATATATATATATACATAACATCCATTTTCTGAGTCCCAATCTGATTGTATGGGTGGTTACCTACCAGGTAACGCATGTGGTTGGTCTGCCAGTCAGCAAACATCCGCCACAAGTGCCCTCTCAGTTGCGAGAAGCACATCATAGAATATTACAAAGTTTAACTGTCAAATAATGCAAAGAGTACGCGACACGTGTTTTGCCCTTATTTGGGCTCATCAGGCGTGCACAGTCGTCTGCACCCCTGTGGTTGCTGGAGGGGGCGATTTCGCTGCTTACACAGTGTAGTGTCCCTCGGGCAGCTCCCCCATTCATTCTCAGTAGGCGGCTAGGTGTGCGGCAAGCACTTGTGTGTAGAACGGAGGCTTGATGGGGCGGAGGGGTCTGGTTCGCTGCCCACCCACCATGCCGCTGCAGCTACTGCCTCTGACTGGACGGAGGCTGGATGGGGCGGAGGGGGGGCGTTTCACTGCCCGCCCACCACACAGCCGTGCAGTGTCCTATGAAAGGCTGCTCCGTTTGTTCTGTCGGTGGCTGGTGATGCTGCAAGCGGTGACCCGGTTGTGGCTGAACGGAGGCCACTGAGGGTGAATGGGGCGGCAGCATTGTATTGTGCCTGTTGAATGGGGTGGTGGTGGGAGATTCACTACCTGCCTCTGGCCGCACCCTGTTCGCTTTCGGTGGGCCGACGCTGCAGGCAGCATACTGTATGCAAGTGGAGGCGACTGTGTGGTGGGTGGGTGGTGAACCGCCCCTCACTGCCCCCATTCATTCTCAGTAGCAAGCCTACTTGTACTGTTACGTACATAGCAGGAAGTTGTCTCTCGTCAGTACACCAGACGTGCTGACGAGGGGTGCCTTCCTGCTGTGATAGCGTGTACAGTGCTGTGCAGGAGAGCTCTTCTTAGCCTTCTGTCTTCACCCTTCAACAATGTCTCTGAAACACAAACCTGATGCAAGTGCTTGTGATACAGTAAAGAAGAGAAAAACCAACACCATAGAAAATAGTACAGTAATAGAAATAATAAAAAGGTCAGATAGAGGTGAAACTCCATCATTCATTAGCAGAGCACTTGGTTACAGTTGGTCAACAACAGCATTTATTAAAATAATGTACAGTACCTGTTCCGACTTACATACAAATTCAACTTAAGAACAAACCTACAGTCCCTATCTCGACTGCCTGTATATATAAAAATAAATGAGTGAACTTTGAAAGAAAAAAAAAAAAGCATAATTAAATAAGTCAATTATTATGAAAAGTCATCTAACTATTATAAAATACTAGAGATGCTCCAAACAAGTTTTTTTTAAGGCAGATATTGATCACTGATTTGTTACTTGATCAGCTGATTCCAATACAGATTTCTTTTTACCTATATCCCTTTAAAAAGCTTTTTACAGTAAGCTCCTGCATAACCAGATGCACAGAAATCTTACGTCGCTATATTAAAAGTGTATTTTTATAATTAAGCCGTAGACTACAGGTGTTAACTGTTCATTTTTCATTAATAAAATCCTGTAGGCTTATTGTTCAGTGACCAAAAAATACTAAAATAAATAAACTTTCCTTAAAATACATTCTAATAAAAAAATGTATAAAATATTTATCCATAATACATATAGCATAAAGAAAATAAAAAGCTTCTCATAAATACAAGCTGTAATAATGGTTGATTTTTTCTGTAAGGTACCTAAAAGAAATAATACTTATTAAAAAAAAAAAAAAGTAGTTTTCACCATTTCTCTAACAAAACAAAACAAAACAAATTATATATACAGGGGTGGGCAAAAGTAGGTTTACAGTTGTTCGAATGGAAAGCGACATGGATATTATGATTGCTACACTCAAGCACACATCTCTATATATAAATAAAATCCAACATCCGTCTGTGTATGTCTGTCCGGTTTTCACAAGAGAACTACTTAACGGATTTAGATCGGGTATTTTTTCTATAATTTGCTTGAATATTTCGGTTAATTTTGTGACTTCTCTCATCGCTGTAAGTATCATAGTTCACTTGCGGTAGTGATTAATAAGTACAAATCGAAGAGAGAGCCTGCGGGCCAAGGGGAGATGGAGGCGGGACCTCAGGAGTAGAGAGCCGGGCAGGCCATCCTCACTTACGCATCACCGTCCGTTCTAGTCATGTCTGTATGTCTGTCCGCTTTTCATGAGAGAACTACTTAACGGATTTAGATTGAGTTTTTTACTATAATTTGCATGAACATTCCGGTTGATTTTGCGACTTCTTTCATTGCGCATAGATCACTTGCAGCAGCGATTTATAAGCGTCAAGCGAAGAGAAAGGCTGCAGGCTGGGGGGGGAGGAGGAGCATAAAATTAATCACTTGGTGCTCAAATTATTTGACTCGCTGTATCAGACATACACTTCAATAAATACTGTTTTGGAACACAATTCAGTTCATTATTCTACAGAATTTTTAAATTTCATTAATCCTCCTGGCATTCCACCCCACAACTTAGCATTGGAAGTAGGAGCACCAATTATCATTTTGAGAAACCTTAGCCCACCCAAACTGTGCAATGGTACCCGTCACAAGGTTTGTCAGCTTCAGAACAACATCATAGAGGCGATAATCATCACAGAACGTGGCACTGGCTAGAGGGTTTTAATCCCTCACATTTCTCTAATCGCGACAGACATGCCCTTTCAATTCAATAGATTACAGTTCTTGGTGAAGCTTTGCTTTGCAATGTCAATTAACAAGGCCCAGGGACAGACAAGGTGGCAGGGGATGATCTTAGCTTTGCTCGCACGGTCAACTTTACATTGCTTTCTCCCGGGTTAGTTCCCCAAGAAACCTGTCCTCACCCCTGATATCAAAACCAAAAACACAACACAAGCAAAGCAGTTATAGCTCCAAAACAACACATCCCAAATACTGGACATACAACAACGCGCCTCTCAAACGGCACAGGCAAAAGATAAACGTCAAAGGCAGTAACGACAAACACCTGCTAAACAATTCCGCCAATTGGCTGACAACGCGTTCTATAATGAGTCCACTATTAATGAAAATTCATTGGAATTAATGAATGTCATTTGCAATCATTGTCATTCACTTAACTTCCCTGAAGAAACAACTGGCAATACAACTAATGAGTTTACACGTTGTTGTCAAAAGGGTCAAGTTAGACTGCCTCCTTTACATAAGTATCCTGAATATCTACGGAATCTTCTAACTAACGATGTACCTGAAAGTAAAAACTTTATGAACTGCATTAGATCCTACAATGGTTCATTTGCATTTGCATCTACCGGAGTAAATATGGGCAATGGCCCATACTGCTTTCGCGTATGTGGACAAATATTACATCACATTGGAACAGTGCACCCTGAAACAAATCACGAACGCAAATTTGCAGAAATATACATCTTACATCCAGATGACGCAATCTATCAACGAGTGAACCTTCCTGAAAACAAACAATGCACGGAGCTTATAATGAGAAACGTCATTAAGGTCATAAACAATCACCCATTAGCTAAGTCTATAAAAATGCTACATGAGGTTGAAAGAGAGGCCAATACAAAAGCAACCTACGGCTGCCCGGCAGGCACGGGTTCAAAACGCCAGGGGTAGGCGAGCGAAGCGAGCAGGGGGCGGAGCCCCCTTGTTAACACAGGAAAGGAGCAGATACTGTAACTGGATGAGTTTAAAAATGGACAGTGGCATCAGGAAGTAGGAGGCTTCTGTGTCTTAAGTCCCTGATCTTTCAGTCCCATAGTCCTAGATATACATGAACAATCATGGCAAGGTCTTGATCTTCTTTTGCCCATTGTGTACCATTTGTATTACAGTTACACAATAAATCTATCCCTTTCCAAGTTCTTATTTATATAATTTTAAGGAATTAGTGTGTTTTAACTAATATTAATAACTAGATGGGGAAATTATTTCAGTTCCTTTTCTCCTTTCATGGGTTAATATTGATACTGATTTTATGCTAATACTAGTAATTTTGTATTAAAAGATATTTTTCAAACACTAATTATTGAATACAACTATTGAACAATTATTGAGCAACATTTTTCAAACACTAATTATTGAATACAACTATTGTACAATTATTGAGCAACATTTAGTCACAGATCCTCCACCACTAAAACACATCAATCGATGAAATTCATGTTATGCGAAAATGGTAATCTGCTGTGTATGATAGCTACTGAGCCACCATAATCCTATTTGTGCTCTGTTTTTAACTCCAATATAAAGTGCTTTTTTAATGTTGTCTACTAACACATGAAATTGCCTTCTATTACAGCAATTATTTCTGAATGACTCATTATTGTTACAAAATGATGTAATAAAGAAAAATGTAATAACTGACTATTAGATGAATTAAAAAAAAATGTGAAATGCTCAAGTTTTCATATCAGTTAACTTATTCACTGAACACATCTGAAAGTTACAACATGCATACATTCTAACTTGTTTCCATTACTGTATTTTGTAATCTACTATGGACTGTATGTTTTTTGACAAAAAAAGGAAATGAACATTTAATCTGACATCATGCAGAAGATTTGGTAAACTGGTGAGAGTGAGAAGTCTAAATGGACTTAAGTGTAAAGATAATTTATTTATTGTATCAGCCAACATTAAAAGAAAAATGTATGGTGAACTTTTAAACAGGCTAACCTTAATAAAATTAGATTTCCCATGTTCCTCTAATTAAGTTTCTAATTAGTTACATTTTGTTAATTTATCCAAATGGCATGCTTTGAAAATAATATACAATTTAGAAAAGATTCCTGCCAGACTATTTAGTGTTTATTAAGCACACCTTGCACTGCTCAATATTAAAGAAATCAAGCCATCAACGATCTTTTATCAGTTTATCAATATCACTGTTTTACTTAAGCACAGAACACACAAATTAAGACTAGAATGAATGGCGCAAAACACTCGCACTGAAACTACTAATGACTGATTTCACATGGAGAAAGGAAGCTCTTAACAAGGCATTTCTAAGCATCTCAGCATGAAACATTATGAAAAGAAATGTGCACTGTGTATGATGCGAGTCTAAACAGAATATACAAGGGAAAGACTGCTGTAAAACATGACAGTGTACACAAGAAATGGGCAACATGGTAGGAATTCAAACCTACAACTAAATAATTTATTTGTGAGGGAATCTGCAGGTATCTTTACAATATATGTTAAAGACTTTACACCCTTGAAACATAATATTATGCCATCCATTAAAATCCATTTGTTGCATTAGGCAGGTACAAAATTGAATTCAAGTCATGGGGAGATGGTGCATCACCAAGCAAAAACAAACTTTAGGTACCTGTCAATTACAATAGAAACTCTGAAAAACCCATCTCTCTTAGACTTTGTCTTTACATTGATGAACACTGGTGTAGGTAAAACAATAACTTGAACATGGGAAGAAAAATATAAAATCATAAAAGAAGGTCTAAGATTTGTGAAACAACATTAATCACTGTTGTGCCACCTTGTTGCACTGTACTGAATATGAAAGTAGCAATAATGGCAATCAATTTTGGTCTGCATTGTTCAACTACAAAGCATAAAGAAAAGTTAAACTCGCATTTAACATATTACAAATACAAACTTATGGTATACAAGTATTTTCTAAACATTAAAAAAGCCTACTAATTCCAATGCAAGGTTAGGAAGAATAAGATACTGTCCTTCCAGGATTATGGTCACACACTTAACAGAGAAATTAAATCCGACAATCAACCTTATCCGCATGTCTTTAACAAAAGACATAAAACCAGAGTAGCAAAGAAAACCACATCGGAACATGTAGATAACGTGCTAACTATACACAAGACGCCAACCTGTACCTGAATCATGAGGTCAGAACTAACCACTACACCACCCTTCTACCTCAAATACAGACATGTTATTCTTAAAAAATAAGTAACAAGAAATGATGCATATAAAGAACCTATGACTTTGAAGCGTCAGATCCTGGAAAGCCAACAATACTCTATTATTAAAACACACACAAACACCACCAGGACACAAATATTGATTCAGCCTTATTATACTGTACAATCATTGCAATGTACACTGAGCAATCGAATTATTCACTACAACATTTATAAGAATGCCTTCATTACTAACTGATAATGAAATCAGTTCAAACTGAAAAACTAGAAGTGGGTAATTGCAACAAGGTCCTTCCTATTCTGTCATTTAAAACCGAGGGTAGTGCTCAGAGGGATCCCCCCGAAATGGCCTCTCAGGCACATCCATCCACCACCTCCCTCCAGCTCCAAGGACAGAGGCCGCCTATGTGATTAGGTTGATGACGCGTCTCACTGACGACAATCCTACGCAAAGAAAAGCTCGCAAGATTTTACGCCCCTTTCCGCGCCGGCTTGGCATCAGGGACTTTTTCCAGCACTGTACGCAAAGGGGGTTACTCAAACTGACAACAGTCGCGAAACAACGTGGTAAAAGCAAAAGGGGTTACACCTTCAGTGTCAACGCGGTTCCCACAAACATGATTTTTCTCCGTGCCAAATGAATATTTACTGAAACCTTGTAATGCTATTATACTATTACCTGCATAATGTTTATCACCGAACATGTCACGATTCCGAATTATAATATACTACGTGCCTACTATTTTTGAGGAAACAAAATGATAACACCTGACGTTTAGAACAAGAATCATCTACAAAGTTGTTTAAATTTAGTGAGTGAAGCAATAAAGAAAACGTTCGTAGGTAAGTTAGATGTGATTTTAATTTAAACGCAATAACTATGAAGTGTTCTCATCTAAAAATGAGACAAGCGATGTCATACTCTCTTACACGGTGCCACAATTACAGGACTAGATGAAACGATCGTCAGGTGTCTTTTGTGAAGAGTGTATTCGTCAAAGTGCCGGAGAATGTGACAAATGAAATCAACACAGTTTGTCGCGGTTTCAAAACTAAAAGTACCTTACCAGAACCCACTGGAAACAATATGCTTACACAAACAAACACCGAAGCAAAAAAATACACAATAAAAAAACACGTTTTCAATTACAAAATGTAACAGTTAAGTTTAAAAGACGCAAAATTCAGACCTTCACTTTTCACAGTAGGAGGCACGCGGCTCTGGTTATACAAATGGCTGCCTCTTTCCTACAAGCCCTTTCTGTACTTTCCTCGACTCCTACAACTTCTTCAGGTCGGGCATTTCAAGGATCAGGGGCGTCGTTTTACTCTGCCAGTGCAATCCACTTCAAACCGGTCATCGGCGCATACTTACACAGCACAAGCTGATCATTGAAATCCCGTGTCAATTCCAGAAAACATGGACCTTGCGCTCCACTCAACTCAGCTTTCCTCGTCGTCTAGTAGAGTCTGGTGCCCAGCTGTCTCGAGCGGGCCGCGCGCGACGTCATTGCCACGCAGTGCGCTCCTACGCCGCCACGTCTTCCGGCCCACGCATTGCACGTGCATGTTGAAGAAGGTTCGACACAAATATTGCAATTACCGAGTATATATATGTGTTGTTTTCACGTGAGAAGCAAATTATGTCACTGTGAATTTTTACAGTTTCGAAGTTTTGCTATAGAGTGTGCTGTAATTACCCAGACTCCTCACAAAAAGGAGGTTTTAACCTGCGCATATTCTGTGCATTGCTGCAATGTAATTCTACAAATTCCCATTAGTAAGTATGCAACTGATGGTACACGAACTGTAATATACAGAGGTTGACAACGGATTGCAGCTGTAACTGCACCAACCACACTTTGCCAACTTGATTACACAAATTAAATAAATCACAAATTATGTAAATATATTCGCCCGGAAGGAGAGAGCATGGTCGACTTACTTGAATCCGGTCGTTCTCAGTTTAAGTCCTGGAAGGACCCTGTAGGTGCTGGTTTTTGAGCCCAGCAGATTTTGCTTGTAATTAATGCCCTACCTTAAGCAAGCAGCAATTGCACCGTTTATGTGTTTTTACAGTCAGTGCAGAAATTAAAAAAACGGGTTTTCTGTTTTTTTTATTATTGGGCAAACAATGTTTATTACAGTAGTGTTTTTCTATATATTGATTTTCATCAACAACATCGTAATTTACATTCTGCTCGATCGTATTATAGTTAACCAAAAGTGAAATATTTAGACTTGAAGGGCAGCAAAGAAGCCCAATACTAGATCCCACTGTATTCCTTTCTTAATGTCATTATCCCTTAAATGATTAAGAGAAAACAAGTGATAGCATAAGAATACCATATTTGCATTGTAAGTTATATGCATCCATTTAACATAGTTTAGGGTAGTACCAAGGCGGGCTGTTTTGTGACAGCAAAGTCTACAATGCAGGGACCAAAGATGGGACACACGCCATTATATAAAAAGCCATTGTAGGATCATTTAGCATTCTTGAACAACCTGTTCTTGCAGCTCTTTGGGCAGTTGAGGAAACTATGCAAACATGGAAATACATGCAAAATCCACCTAGAAGGCAAACCTGCACAGAATCAAACATGATATGTGCAGTTGTTTCTGTCTAAACTGTTAATATTTATTAGGTTTAGGTTTGGGATTTCATCTTTATTCTAATGTAACCTGTTATCTTAAACCTTAAACTGTGTAAAAACAAAAATTAAGGACATGCTGCTTATTTTGCATTCTTTAGACCAAGCTTATTTGAGTTTTTAGCTTGGGTAAAATGTTTTATCACAAAAATTGTTGTAATGGTAAATATTTAGATATACAGTAAAATATGAATTGTCACATTGTTCATGGTAAAAAATGAAAGAAGGATGCAAGTTTAGTCTTGTGATGCCTTCTTTTTTCCACATATTACTTGATGTTTCTTTACATTTCAACATTGTTTTGTTGCTTTTTTTATACTGTATTTGTAATTATTGTTTAGTATGATTTGCTTGTAAATGAATATGTGCTTGATTAGAATATTCTGAGGTGGCACGGTGGTGCAGTGGTAGCGCTGCTGCCTCGCAGTAAGGAGACCTGGGTTCGCTTCCCGGGTTCTCCCTGCATGGAGTTTGCATGTTCTCCCCATGTCTGCGTGGGTTTCCTCCGGGTGCTCCGGTCTCCTCCCACAGTCCAAAGACATGCAGGTTAGGTGCAATGGCGATCCTAAATTGTCCCAAGTGTGGGCTTGGTGTGTGTGTGCCCTGCGGTGGGCTGGCGTCTTGTCCGGGGTTTGTTCCTGCCTTGCGCCCTGTGTTGGCTGGGATTGGCTCCAGCAGACCCCGTGACCCTGTGTTAGGATATAGCAGGTTGGGCAATGACTGACTGACTAGAATAGTCAGAATTAACTTGAATTGCTTTATATCTAAAGGTAGCTGAAGGCACACACACATTGTCAAATTTGATGTCACGTTCATAGTTCAGTATTTTATTGTTGTTAGACTTGTTTTTTAGAAAGTAATGAGTTCAGAAGGTATGTTTAAACATTATATACAGTATATATTTGACTAACAGAAAAATAAACCTTATAAGTGTACCATTGCAATACCTAGTGAGTAGGAAGGAAACAGTGAATATACAAAGCATTATGTGAGGAGTTTATACTTTCTTCTTGTGTTTCTGTGAGTGTTCCCAGTGAGAATTCTACAAATATCCTCGAAAAAACAATTTTGGGGTTTCAGAAAGTTGAAATCTGTAGCTAATGTGGTAGATGAAAAAGAGACTATGTACAATCCTGCAGAATTTTTGCTGTCTTTGAAATTTTACCACTTTCTACTAGACTACTAGAACATGTCTTTAAATTAAAAATTGAAGCACATTTTATGGCTCAAATATAAATTCACCCATTATGTTATACTGTAGTTTGGTATTGAGTGATTGTGAAACTTTAAGAAAAAAGACAGTGCAGAAAACATTTTTATTCCTATTGTACCTATCATACCAAGATACTCTTCATTGAAGTTTAAGATCCTGAAACTCCCAATGAAATTGTGCTCACACTGAATAGAAAATAAATGCATACAATAAATTCAGCAAAGTATGCTTTTCACATAAGTAGTGATACAGTATGTAGCTCTACACTACGAACTGAAAATAAGTTTATGGATGAGTTGAAAAATAATGTAATTTCGTTTACAAAGAAATATTGATATTTGTATTTTAATTTTTTGAAAAATGGTGTTCTGTATTTTGTTTTTATATTCCACCCCCACTCCCTGCCTAACAGAAATAAAAAACTGTCAAGCACAGCTGCTTCCAAGCTACATTTCTGCTCTATGTACAGTCTTTAAAACCATTTCACCCAGGCTGTCATATTTGTTATGCTAATGCATCATCTTACTGTCTGTTTCATCTCTGCCTGTTACCGTCTGCACATGTATAATTCTGTCATGTTTTTGTGGAACTAAGGTCTCCTAGCACATTAAAGATTAACTGTAGAGGGATAGTGGTGTTAATTTTTTTTAGTGAAAGCTAGGAGAGAATGTATGCTTGAAACTAAAGAGTTTAGTATGAAACAGAGTGTGTAATAACAGCACATAACAGAATTGATTTAGACTGTATGTATTGTGCTTATTTTATTATACCAGTGTGTACTAGAGGAATAGTCATTAAACTCAGTCCTGGCTTCCCCCTGTGACTGCAGTTTTTTAGTTCTAACTAGCTTGTTTTAAACTGGATTTCTAGCCTAATTAAACAGTTTTGTTTACCAATTTGTATGTTATGGAGTTAATGCAGAAATTCCAAAACTAGGTTTAAGAAATTGTTATTAGAATGTGCCAGTTATGTATGTTACAAGAGGATAATTTTTGTTTTAATTATTTTTTTAAAATGTTTGATATCATCATTATGATTTTCATTCTGCTTTTCCTTGTGTTTTGGTTATTTAATCAATTATTTCCTAATGAGCATGTTAGTGTGTCTGAAGCGGAAGCCATTACAGGCCTTTAACACTTAGTGCTGTTTGACCAGGTGCCTGCTCAGCTTGTTGTTAATTGTTATTGTTAGAATACAAAGCAGGGAGCAAGCTATACAGAAAAAAGGCAAATAAACAGGAGAATAACAAAAGAGCATAAAGTGTTTAAAGCTATACCAAAAATACAATTATTTCTGAATGTCTCATAAATACAAAAAATCACACTGCTATGTTTTTCTGAATGTAGAATATGGGCCATTTACATAACGTTTTTGCAGTGTTTTAGTGTTAGACCCTAATGCTCCTGAACCACTTGAAAATCTATTTGGTATTATTTTCAATGACACTGTTCACTGCTAAGAAAACTCGAACATGTAGCAGTTTTCGAGTATTGTCAACCAAATACTTGTTCCCTTGAAATCAATGGTAATGCAACACCCATAAAACACAGGTAAAAGAAAGCAAAACAGCGCTTTTGAAATGTTTTTACAGGAAGTCACTGCCTCTACCTGAATTAGCCAGGAGTGAAGTGGCTCATCAAAGTGGGTGACAGCTATTAGAGGACAGAATAAAGTACATGCATGACTTGCAAGTGGCAGGAGCTCAACAAAAGTTGTAAGTGTACATTTAGTTTTAATAAGGTTATAATTAGTACAGATGTTTTAACATATAGGCAGAGCAGAGCTTGCATTCCTTCCTTACAGCACCAAATTTATGGGCTTTATGAGCTCTACCTGAGCAATTCTGAATTGATTAGTATTAGTACATTTGTTTATCTGGAATTTATTATCTGTTTTAACACTTTATACTAGAAACATGTACGTAATACGTTTCAATTAAGAAAATACGTTTAGTCATTAGCAAAGTACATAACACCCATCCCCTTTATCCATCTCCAATGTGAGCCCCCAGGTGAACATAAGCTACTATTCCACCAAATCACACTGTTTCAAATACCTTTGCCAAATAACTGAATTCAAACAAAACAGATCCTTTATTTATTAATTTATGTTGCTGGATTGCACACAACACACAACCAGATCACGCAGTTAACTGATGTTGCACTAACAGCAGCAGGAAATTTTTTTTTCGAAATAAAGCAATGAATTTTATGTTTTCCCCGCAAATTACTACTTACATGCTTGTCTAACACCTGTGTGTAATCCTAGAATTTTTCAGGATTCTGCCGGCTTCATAGAGAGTCCAAAATTGTCATATCAATTCCCATTGCTGCAGAATAGGATGAACCCAATTTGTGCACTCACAACACTGATGAAACCTCATCTTCAGCTGTGATTGCCAGTGTTAAAAGCACTAAAGTCACAGAAGACATTCTGGAGACACAACAATCACCTCACATCACGACAACACCTCACAGCCTACAAAATGGAAATGATGTCAATCATGTTTTCCCTACAAAAAGCACCTTTGAAATCACTGGAAAATGCTTGAAAACTTTAAAAAAAACATGAAAAAGGCTTGAAAAAACCATCTAAAGGCTTGAAAAATTCTAAACGAATGCCAGAAATTTACAACTCTCAAGTGTGAATGAACCGTAAGAGAAGGGCTAATTAAATGAGACCATTTAAAGGCAAAATGACTCATGGATTATGAAACTGGCTGGAATTAAAACTGCAGTGACAGGAGTCCCCAGGGCTGAGTTTGAGAACCAGTCTACTAGAGTACTTTTTAGGAAAAAAATCTAAGAACAATGCCACTTCTCTATGTATGTTGCACACATATTGGTGATAGGCACCAGAATGATAGTTTTGTTTCATCCTGGATGTGCAACTCTTATTGTCTATTTAAGCAAAGCAAAGTTAAAGTTTAGCATAGGGATATTAACTACATAACACATAAGAGTAGAAGGATTAGCTGTCCAAAGTGAAGAGTGTATGATTTTGCTGCTTCTTGCAGTGGACCTCAGTTACCTGTTTATTGAAAGGAAGCTGTTAACTATATATCTGTCCAGAAAAAGCAAAGCTGTTGGAAAAGAAGCAGTCTTCTGAAGATCTAGTAAGCAGACTGAGCGATAGGGTCTAGGGGAAGAGTAGTTTTGTATTTTTTCCTTTGAAGATTCCCTTACCATGTTTGCCACTACACATTCACTAACAGTTTAAACCAATCTGTAGGCATTCAGACTCATTATTTAGCTCACTGCGGTAACTGTTTGTATTTACTGTTGGCATCTTGTTGTGGCAATGTTAGTGGGATCGTATTATATTGTGTTTGTATTTTTTATATATTTTCTTCATATTTCACCTTAATCATTTTTACTTTCTTGTTATGATATTGTTGATTGGTGGTGCTGTGTTAGTGATTAAGTGGCTGGAGGACTTAAATATTTGCCGTTTTCATCCATAGTATGTTAAAGTTTAGGAGTCTGGTTAGTTTCTACACAAATCATGGCACGTCCTTAAAGGAACAATTTATTGGTCTTACCTTAAGCTTGATAGCATCTGAAGTAGATTAATTAAATGCCAACTTAACACTACACCTGTTTCCCTAACACGATTTTCCCTGTATGTTTCTGTACTATTGTGCTGTATATACGTAAGTATTGCTTTAACATAAAATATTGCTGATTAATAAATTCAGTTTTAGAGTGCAACACCCTTTTTTATGTATTTGAGTTATTTTTAATGCAGGTTTTCAATTTCTTCTTATACATAAGGATTTTTTTAACACAATTTTGTTTTTACAACCTTTTGTAGTGATGTAAAAGAACTGCATTTTTGTATTGTTGTTGGTTGTGGATAATTTATGATTACTTGTAGTTAACATTTCAATAACTTATATTTTAGGTCTGTTCTGGTATCAGGTGTGGCTGTTAGAGGAATAAAAGTGGATTATATACCAAATATATATGCTGAGATTACCTTTCTTAAGGTACATTTGAAAATATAAATTATTTTATGATTAATGTCATGCAGAATGTTTCTTTGCTTTAAGAAAGGTGGTTCTGAAAATTCATTAATGATTTTTAATTGCAGTTTTTCAGATGTCAAAAACCTGATACTGTGAGCTGTATTTGAGATATCTTAACAAAAGTGACAATTTCCATGAAAGGTACCTTAAATAACAAGTGTACAAAATTTCAACATAATTGGTCTATTGGGTGTCGAGTTGTTTCTTGTGAACAGGCAAACAGACATTAGAAAGACATAACAACAGTAAGTGCTCTTCGTATTACATGTGAACACACCTAAAAATAAAATGTTCATAGCCTGCAATTTGCAATCACGTGAGAAGTAAAATTAGATAATTGACAATACAAAACATGCCTTTTGTATGGTTTTGCTAAATACTGGTTAGCAAAGGTCAAGTGTGGTTTTGCTTGAGGCTTGCAAAGAATATTATAATTAGAGAGGATTTTAGGAGTAATTTAAGTCAGAGGAAACCTTGGGGAAAAAGAATGGCAATTTTGTAGACAGCATTTTAGATAATGCTGTTTCTTAATATTTTTGTTGATTTTCTAGGTGGCATGAATGTTTATAGTGAGCTAAACTATGGAGTAAAGCAAAAATCAGATGCTTAAAATGAAAAGGATTCTTGTCACATTCATTTAAAGTTCAACAATTGGGAAATGGCTTAGATAGATGCTTCAATTAGTGCCCTTAGACATCAGAGATGATGACTTTTGCTTTAGATTAGAATAATATGAAACTGGAGTAAAATATGTTGGTAATATAATAAAAGTAATATTCTTCTACACCAGAGCAGGACTGATGCATCAGACTGGTCCATCTGAGAGATTGTTTCAGATATTCCACCATTTTTCAGCAGTAATTCCTAGTTAGTAAAGTGCACTACTTCGGTGGCTACCTGAGCCACTTTCAACACATATAATTACAACCTGACCTAAAATGCACACTTAGCAACCGTATTATCAGGATAAATATACAGTAACTGTGTAAAGGTTCTGAAACCGAGACCAAAATGACAATTCAAATGTCCATGGTCACGTGTCACCATTCCATCTTCTTCCAAGGACATCACCACCAACCCCCTTCCCTCCTCAATCTAATACCTGCCAACTGCATGTGTTACGTGGCTATTTTGGTCCAATCATGATCAAGTGATCACAGGTGCGGTAAAAGTTAGACTAGTTCAATGAGCTCAAGATTGATAATAACTCTGAGCTTGTGGACCTCCCAGGCACATGTGGGAACATTTTGGTTATCCAGTGGAGTATAGGGATGGCAGTCGTATTGTAGACAAAACGCACAGAATTTGTTGTAATTGTTTCACAAAACTTCCTGGATAGTCTCCTTTTTTATGTTGTAGTGGACATGGAGTAGATGATTCAGGCTTTCCAACCTCTGAAAATGGTGACAACTCTTTTGAGCACTGAACAGCTGCCAACAATTTCAAAGATAATGACCCTGAAACACACTGTCCTGGTGTCCATGAAGCAGAGTGACTCAGATTCAGCATTTATGAAAGATATCAAATCTGTCGTTGTATCTGGCTTTCACAATAGATACCCCAAAACTTGCTCAGTTTCTTCATGTGAGTCCTGCACTAGACCTTCATTTTAATTCTCTGTCCTTTCTGGGTGAGACCACTCATTGCGAGATCTTCACTAGCCTGACTAAGAGTTTTCTGTATGACTGTCCCCCACAGGTATTTGGTAAATACTATTAATCAAAACAGAATTAATTTAATAAAATCAGTTTAACCAATACAGTTTAGTCTCAATCCCCTAAGACCTATAAAGCACCTCAGTCACCAAATGAAATGAAAAGCACTGTAGAAATCTATTTAATTTAATTTTATTTCGGCATTTAACAAGAAGCAGACGATAAAATCTTTAAAAATCAGAAATCTGTTCTTGTAGTTTT
The DNA here is from genome assembly GCF_900747795.2 of Erpetoichthys calabaricus. NCBI lineage: Eukaryota > Metazoa > Chordata > Cladistia > Polypteriformes > Polypteridae > Erpetoichthys > Erpetoichthys calabaricus. Next base: position 52,620,788 of record NC_041407.2, read on the forward strand.
ATTAATGTCATTTGCCTGGATTTTTATATGTATCAGATATTTTAAATGTAGTACTAACAAATAGTAACATTATGTTGCAGCTATTTTGTGGATTTGTCTTTGTTAGGCCCAGATCTCAGGGGAGGAGACAGTTGAGTTGTCGGAAATGGCATCCTGCAGCAGTGGTAAGTCTCCATCCAATAGAGCACCAATCACTGAACTGCTTGGAAACTTATTTCCAGCAGAACAAACACCAACACCCAAGCCTTTGTCTCAAGTTGTGGAAGAGGAGGTATATAGTTATAAGGCAGTGCAGAGCCTCCCAATTGAGTCAAATCCACTCACATGGTGGAAGGACAGTGAGGGTAATTTTTCCCTGTAACCAAGATGGCTAAACTCAATTTTGGAGGCCCAGCAACATCTGTCCCCAGTGAGAGGGTTTATTCTAATGCAGGGGACATTGTTACAGCACAGCAAGTAAGCCTCTCACCTGAGAAGGATGACATTATGTTGTTCTTGAAGAAAAGCTTAATACCGTACTTAATTGAAGAATTTCCACAAAAATGTGTAGTTAACTGAATGGACTAACCACTGTTTATTTCTGACTGAATTTTTATTATTAAATTTATTTTTGTTTACTTAGACTGGTGTTAAGACAATTGTTATTTATTTATGTTTACATAGTTAATTTATGTGATGTTAAGTTAATCTGCCATGTTCTTTATTATTCTTCTGTTTAGTGTTTCAAATTGTTGGTGATTTAATAAAACCTAGAAACAAGGTATGAACCAAGCCATGGATTTGGAGAACTGTTACACACCTAATGCATAGCATATGCCAAATGAAAAATTCTTTTTAAAGTACAAAGTAGTTTTCTTATTTAAGTATTTTAATAGCAATTAAAGAGAAGATATAAAACTAGTATCCACAGAACATGGTCATTAAGAAATGCAGACATTGCCCTTTAAGTACTTCGTAGTCTATTAAACCAGAAATATATTTTTCTGACCTCTGTTGAATAAATAAAATAAATAGCAAAGTAATTAGCATCATGTTCTTCTTCTTTTCTAGCACTGTGGAAAACCAATATTTGTCTGGTATACCATATGTTAGTCTTCAGTGCAGTATGTCATTAAAAATGGGTTACTTTCATGCATTAAACCAGCCTGGTGAAATCATATAATAAATATGGAAGGTGATCAATTGTATCTCCCAGAAGTTGATCTGATTTATACTGTTCTCAATAATGAACAAACTCATAAACCATACTGCAGTTTAGATCTTACATGACAACTCAAACACAATTTAAAACTTTGTGTAAAATATTTACAATTCTTTATCAAATATTTCCTTTTTTACAGTTTGTATTTATTTGTTTAATTTTAAGGTGTTTAGAGAAATGCTGTAGTGGGAGTATAATCCAGTTTTGGGGTAATGCCTTTTAATGCAATCTTAAACGGCAAGCACCTGACAAAGTATTTCAGTGCTCCAAAACAGTAGATTATCCATAATTTTGGCTGAGTCTTTGATACAAAGATTAGCCTCTGAATTTATTTCACATCTCAGACTGCTTGGATTAAAGTTTCTAGAGAAGTAAGAGCCATTTTCTAGTTATCTAAGTTATATTAAATGTTTGCCTATATATTAGTGCATATTCTATGGGAGGTTCTTAGATTAGTCTCAGTTAGTGACCTGCCTTGCTGTAGGTAAGGCATGGAATGCACACGGTTTCAAACCGTGTGTGAGAGCTGTACGTTTAGAGCGTACTGAATGTGAAGTAAAGCATAGTGAAATAATTCATCCTTAAGTATAGAAACAATTGAAGTTTAACAAGAGGAAACATTTTTCCTTTTTTTTGCCTTTTATTCTACCTGTGTAACAACTCTTCTCTATTCTTGTGTGGACTGTTTGCTTGAATTTTCACTAAACCTTTTTAAAACAAGCCTTTTTGGACTGAGAGATTTCTTATGGCACGTGTCTGACCCATGCTCGATCCTCCCTTACTTACCAGCAGCTACTGAAAGTAAGAAGAAAAAATAATTACTATACTAACAGATTTATAAGATTTTAAAGGATTAATTCAAAGTCAATTAAATTTCAAAAGCAAAAGTCTAAAGACAGAATAAAACAATAGGCTTTTTAAAAGCCTTTAAAAAGTTTGTCAAAGAAGACGTAGTTAAGGAGAAGTGCAAAGCATGAAAATCTACAGAAGGCCCTCAAGACTACTCATCACCACTGTGTCATCATAAATTAAACAAATAATGACTAATACACATTAAGAAATAAGAATAATTTATTTCTATGCCTTTTTTTCTGATTATCTATAAAAAGTGTATAGTTATGACTAGACCAAGAACGTGAAAATTTTGGTTTAAATAAGATGACAAGGCAGTAAAATATCAGACAAGGCAAACAGATAGGTAACTGGTTTAGTATTACAAAAAATGTCACGGAGTTAAATTCCTAGTTGGCACACAAAGGTAAACACATTTACTTTTTGTCTTCTTTAGTAAGTAGCTTGGATCAGTGTACATTTTAACATGAGTGACAGGTGAGCATTTACATTTCACTCAAACTAATTTAAGCACTTACAAGCCTATCAAAAGATTGTTGTTTCAAACAGATTGGAAGAAGCAAATTTCAATTTGAAGATAATTGTATAGAATATTTTTTTAAACATTTTTTGAAAATTCTGATAATTCTAATAACCTACTTTAGTTCTTTTGGATGTATACATTGCTTTTAAATAGTGTTACAAATCTTACTTTATGCACTCAATATGGCCATTAGTTTCACAAACAGTTTCAGTAGGATTATCATATAAATCAGGGGTGCCCAATGCATCGATCGCGATCGACCGGTAGATCGGAAAGGTAGTGCAGGTAGATCGCGTTGCATTCAAAAAAAAATATTTGTAAATGTTACTCTATCATATATCCTCCCTATGGCATTTGCCACTTGATTGACATACAGTGTGGCCAGTCTGAGATCTCTTTTCTTCTAACACACTGGTCATCCCACACGCACGATCAAACGCGCAAGCTACTGCAAAACTCCAGCTATCTAAGTGATTTAGTCAGGCCTTCCAATTTATATCGACTAAAGAAGGGATTTAAAAAAAAATGTGTTGTTTTAGGGGGGAAGGGTATGGGCTGGATGTGGAATTGGAAGAGGATTTTTTTTCTTACAATGTCACAATCAAAGAGCTTTTGTCTGATGTGTCAGCCTATCATTGCTATTCCATCCATCCATCCATCCATTTTCCAACCCGCTGAATCCGAACACAGGGTCACGGGGGTCTGCTGGAGCCAATCCCAGCCAACACAGGGCACAAGGCAGGGAACCAATCCTGGGCAGGGTGCCAACCCACCGCAGCATTGCTATTCCAAAGAAGGAAAATGTGGAAAGGCACTTTAGAACTGTTCATAAAAACTACGAAACTGACTTCCTTCTGAAAAGCGATCTGAGAAAGAGAAAGGAGAGGGAGCTAAAATCACAGTTAATCGGAGAGCCATCATTTTTCACACGGCTGAATTCAAACGCAAAGGCAGACACACCAAAGCATCGTTCCGGGTGAGTCACTCGATCATTAAGCATAAGAAGTCCTTCCAAGATGGGGAGATGATAAAAGAGGCCTTTGTTGAGGCAGTTGTCATTAAACATGCAGAATACAAGCAACTTAATAACGATAAATGGCTGCTAGACTTGGTATTTTGTTCTGATCTGACCAACGTGTTGAATGAGCTTAATTTACAGCTGTAAGGAAAAGACAAAACCATGGTCAATATGATTAGCTCAGTTAATGCTTTCAAATGAAAAATGCAACATCTGTCCTCAAAGCTGCAGCACCTTCATTTGGGGAACATCCAAAACCTCGCGTCAGAGCTAGAGACGCAATGAAAGGTGTGTGCACAACTATGACAGTATACGCTACACAGAGCAGATTGAAAATTGTCTGTCAAACTTTGACAGATGGTATCAAGACTCAGTTTAACTTAAGCCAATCGCTACATTTAAGTGCTATCCATTTAGGGAAGATGTTGAGGGTGATTCACCCGCATCAAAAATTGCAACACTGTTTCATCTAAAACTCTTCTACAGTGGATGATGAGATTTTGACACTACAGGATGACATTCAGCTGAAGTATGGGGCTCATGGACAGTTTTGGAACTTACTCACAGAGGAAAAGTACCCAAACATGAGGAAATGTGCTGCCTCCTTGACTGCATTATTCGACTCTACTTATTTATGCGAGTCAGCCTTTTCCCACATGAAGATTGTTAAATCCAAATACTGTAGTGACCATAAATGTATCGAATTGTTATTGTGCCATAAGGGTTATTCAGTTATGCAAGGTACGGCAACATATATTTTATGTATAAAGTATACTCAGTGTAAATATTTATATATACATATATATATATATATATATATTGTCACACACGTGGGCTTCGGAGGCAGTCAACAAGCCCACAGGTGAGCGAATGGTTAACAGATGGGGGGTTGTATTGTGGTAATGATGCTTCTCTTTCTGACCCTTTAGAACCAAAGAAGATAAATAATACAAACATACCTTCAACAATCTGTAATTCAGAAAATGGCTCCTCATCCACTTCCACATCCATGACCTCACTTCCAGATCCCGATGATGACGTCACTTCTGGTCCCGCAATGATGACGACACTTCCGGTCCTCCCACTGATGACGTCACTTCCCATATGATTTCATTTCCTGTTTGAATCATTTCCTGTAGCCATTTTCTCTCTCTGTATAAAAGCCAGCGTCACAACTACCAGTTGGTCGAATGTCTGATATATTTCTTATCATCTAATCATCATCCCATCAATATACGGGGCAATTCCCCCACTCTTGAAGATTTGTTTGGTGGCTTATTTCATCACAATATATATATATATATATATATATATATATAACATATATAATTTTTAATGTAGGTAGATCGTTTCGACCTGATCATTTTAAAAGTAGCTCGCAAGCCGAAAAAGTGTGGGAACCCCTGATATAAATAAAACCTGCAGTTTATAAAAACTAAATAAAATACCCTTTGCCAGAGGAGCAAAGCAGGTAAATGTGAAGAAAGAACAACAAATTATATAATTCTATGCATAATGAAACCTGTAGGGTGATTCAGTAATTGTACAGTCCAAGAAAAATGTTTTCAGCCAAAGTAAATATAAGTAGCCTCTGCATATTTACAAGTGTTTTACATAATGCAAAGCCAATAAAAATATAAGTTAATCAGTGTGTGTATGTGATTTAGCACCCAAATCCCCATGAATAAAAAAGGTATTGTAGGCAACCCCTCACAGGAGCAGACAGAAGAAGGCAAATAAAGTACTTAGATACATTATTGTTATGCTCAAGCTGAAAATCCCGCAAATTCTAAACTTCCTCAAACTGATAAATATCAAAACAAAAATCTACAAACACAAGACTCAAAATCCTAGTCATCTGTAATTTCATGTTGAGCATTTCTAGCCAAGAGGATATGCAAATAAGAATTTTATTGTACTATATATACACAAGATTTGTAGTGTCCAACAAAGTCTACAAAAACGTTTTAAACTTTGGATACAGACATACACCAGGAAATGACAGGCTTTCTTTGAGAGACAGTAGTCTAATCAGAAAAGAAAAGTAAGAACACCAAGCACCAAGTGCTATTATTATAAATTGGATGCATCTACAGTAGGAGCAGCAACAGCTCAGTCACAAAGTGGTTGACTATGCAAACTTGCAGATCAGGGCGCATAATGCATAAAAGTTGCCTATCCTGTCTTGTATCACTCATACTGCCTCTGGAAGCAACATCAACAAAAGAAATGTGTGTTGGGAGCTTCATTAAATTGATTTCCATGGCTGGGCAGCTGCACACAAGCCTAAGATCACTATGCCCAACACCAAGAGTTGTAGAATTGTGTTCTCTGGAGTGAGGAATCATGCTTCACTATCTGGCAGACTGTGGGTGAATCTGGGTTTTGCAGATGTCAGGAGAATGCTACTTTTCTGGACTGTACAGTGACTACTATAAAGTTGGTGGAGGAAGGACTGTTTTTATGGTTTAGGGTAGGCCTCTTGGTTGCAGTGAAGGGTACTGTTAATATTACAGCATACAAAGTCATTTAAGAAAATGGTGCACTTTTAACGTGGCAACAATTTGGAGAAAAAAAACTTTTCTGTTCCATCATAACTGTGCCCCATTCTCTAAAGATATGGTTTGCAAGTTTGGTGTGGAGGTACTTGATTGGTCTGCACAAATCCCAACCCTATTGAACACCTTTGGGATGACTTAGAATGCCAGTTGCAAGCCAGGACTTCTTGTCACGCACTATTATATCTGCAAAGGGGGGGATCAGCTCCATAATAATGCCCATTGTTTCGGAATTGAATGTTCAACAGGCTCATATAGGTGTAATGGTCTGGTGTCCACAAACTTTTCACCATTTCACCATTTATTTCTCTTTGTCCTAATTGATCATCATTGTCATTCTTTGTCTTCAATCCAAACCTTGGATGCTAGGTCAGCACACCTGTGTGTGCTGCAATTTGATGTACAGTAATTCATCATACACACATGATTATGCACACTACACCTGCTTAACTGCCAACAAATGTTGTAACTAATAACAATATGATGGTGTCCATGAAATTAGCATACAGAGTGGCAATGCCTGGAAAGAAAATGAGTGCAAATCATGATAAAAATAAATAAAAAGCCAAATAGCAAAACCGACATTATAAAAATGATTACAAACATTCACAACATGTACTCATCACAACAATAAATATGAGCTTGAAAAAATGGTTAGATAAGAATTAGTTCATTTACAGTAATTAGTAAACCACAATATGCATAAACAGTTAATAAAATATTTTGATACACACTTTACCAGTCATCTAGCCCAAGGCATTCTTTGAGAAACATATTATAATATAAAGGGAAGAAATAAATCAATTTGGCTTTACCATTTGGATTAGTGTAAAACACCATGCTATGACCAAAAGACACTAACACGAAGAGTGTTATAAATTTCAAGTGTTTTAAAATCGCAATGTACAGCTGCTATATTTTGGTGAAGCAAGCAGTTTATGAGTGAGGTGATTTTAAGACTGAAGCGAGTCTAACTAGATGTGACTATCCTTTATAATTATCCTACATAACTTCAAAAATACTGACACATTGTGTCCTAAAGAACCCCAATGCTAATAATATGAATCTTCAAACAGCTTCTGTTGCAAATGATGTCCATATTCATATAGTACTTCCACATTATGACATATGCTGAATAGAAATGATGTTTAAGAGAGAGTAGACATCAAAAAATTCTTTGCTCTCAAAAATAGCTACTGCTCATTTTAGAATTTTGAAAGACCAAGTGTATGATCTTTCAAATTTTTATAAGATTATTCTTTGTATGGGTGAGCCTGAAATTGATGTTTGTGGCACGATAAAAACTACAATATTTGGTTTAAAATTTATCGCCGTCTATCAACAAAATATCTTGAGTCCAAATGTTAGACATGGTGGAAATGTCAGATTTATGGCATTCTGTGTTCAACGATCCCTTATGTCAGAGTGCATATCTCAACACAATAGAAATTATATTTCAAGAATTAAAGTGAACTGCTTGTGCAGGATTGTCACCAGACTTAAAGCTGATTAGGCAGTGCTATAAACTCAACAATTCTTTAAAGCAGATGTGAGATTAGCAACTATAGGAAGCATGTTGTTGCTTTAGTAGCTGCTGAAAATGTGCCAGTTCATATACATTTGTATGTGAGCCAATTTGTATTTGACTGTTTACTTTTGAAATGCATATATTAATTCTTGTAAACTATTAAATGGATTTCTCAAAATAGATGTTTGTTTTTAGAGAAGTACGGATTAGCTTTAATTAAACAATTATTTGATACTAAAATGTGATCATTTCAAAAATTCCAGTAAAGATTCATCTCAGGTATTTTTTATCTTCATTTAACTCATATTTGACTGCTTTTTCCAAATTGATTGTTGACACGTGGCATTAGTAAACAAAAATAATCATAGCTTTTTTTGGTTTTGATTACATTTGTGATTTCAATCCAATTTACACATATAAATTAGTAAAAAAAATTATAAGCACAAAAAGAAAAGTGCAATGTAAAATTGGGGGTGACTTGTATTACTGGGTATGGCAAAAGACATGAAAACTTCTAATATTAAAAGTGCCTGTTCATATATACTGCTCAAAAAAATTAAAAGGAACACTTTTTAATCAGAGTATAGCATCAAGTCAATGAAACTTCTGGGATATATCGATCTGGTCAGTTAAGTAGCACAGAGGGTTGTTAATCAGTTTCAGCTGCTTTGGTGTTAATGAAATTAACAATAGGTGCACTAGAGGGGCAACAATTAGATGACCCCCAAAACAGGAATGTTTTAACAGGTGAAGGCCACTGACATTTTTCCCTCCTCATCTTTTCTGTTTTTTCAATAGTTTTACATTTGGCTACGGTCAGTGTCACTACTGGTAGCATGAGGCGATAACTGGACCCTACAGAGGTTGCACAGGTAGTCTAACTTCTCCAGGATGGCACATCAATATGTGCCATTACCAGAAGGTTTGCTGTGTCTCCAAGCACAGTCTCAAGGGCCTGGAGGAGATTCCAGGAGACAGGCAGTTACTCTAGGAGAGCTGGGCAGGGCCATAGAAGGTCCTTAACCCATCAGCAGTACTGGTGTCTGTTCCTTTGGGCAAGGAGGAACAAGATGAGCACTGCCAGAGCCCTACAAAATGACCTCCAGCTGGCCGCTGGTGTGAATGTCTCTGACAAAACAATCAGGAACAGACTTCATGAGGGTGGCCTGAGGGCCCGATGTCCTCTAGTGGGCCCAGTGCTCACTGCCCAGCACCGTGGAGCTCAATTGGCATTTGCCATAGAATACTAGAATTGGCAGGTCCACCACTGGCACCCTGTGCTTTTTACAGATGAGAGCAGGTTCACCTTGAACATGTGACAGATGTGAAAGGGTCTGGAGATGCCTTGGAGAACATTATGCTGCCTGTAACATTGTTCAGCATGACCGGATGAAATCCTTGGACCCATTGTCAGACCCTACAGTATACTGGTGCAGTGGGTCCTGGGTTACTCCTGGTGCACGACAATGCCTGGCCTCATGTGGCGAGAGTATGCAGGCAGTTCCTGGAGGATGAAGGAATTGATACCATTGACTAGCCCCCATGCTCGTCTGATCTAAATCCACCTCTGGGACATTATGTTTCGATCCATCTGACGCCACCAGGTTGCACCTTAGACTGTCCAAGAGCTCAGTGATGCCTTGGTCCAGATCTGGGAGGAGATCCCCCAGGACACCATCCGTCGGCTCATTAGGAGCATGCCCCAACATTGTCAGGCATGCATACAAGCACATAGGGGCCATACAAACTACTGAGTATGATTTTGAGTTGCTGCAATGACATTTCGGTAAAATGGAATAGCCTGCCGCATCATCTTTTCACTTTGATTTTCGAGGTGTCTTTGAATTCAAAAGATGTGGCATTATTTCATTCCTAACACATTACCCAGTCCATATCAGTATAGATATCCAGCATGATTTTTTTCCCATTGAGATCTGATCTAATTTTTTTGAGCAGTTTATTAACCTGTCAGTCAATTACATTTTAGAATTTTTGTGTTATGTGCTACTGATCATTACTGTGACCACATGCATAATTTAACTGACAAAAACCAAAAGCTAGCATTTTGTTGGTTATTGATCAGCTTTTAGTATGTTATTGTTTTACTTAAATTTATGCTTAACAAATGAGTAATCACCAGTAGCTCTCAGAAATTATTCTAGAGGTTACTTATATAAGTTACTCCCATAAAGAAACTGGAACATATATCAGTATTCTGTTTCCACCTGTGCTATCTTGCTGCAGAAAAGAATGGATTTAGGTGTGTAGAGGAGTATAATTATGACATTGAATCATTTAACAAGTGCTCCCTTTTGCTGTTTTTATTTTGGATGGTCAACTCACTCAAACTAATTTCCCAAGATATTTAAAAAAAAAAAACTGGAATCTGCTCTTCTTGACCAAAAGGTTTTACATATCTTAAGTGCATTAGTTTCACCTATAATAACTCGCTATAGGAAAAGGAGCTACACCTTTTTGAAATGGGGAATTAAGTAATAATGATCTACTTCTATGGCACTGTGTCTATTGTGAGCTATGGAAGTTCCCAATCCCAGAATAATTTGATGAAGTCCAGAGGTTCAACTAAAAAGCTGTTTATTAAAAAATACATATATAAAAGTACAAACGTATGCAGGAGGGTATAAAGGTAGAAGGTGGAATAGCAGGACAAAGTTTAATATAAATGGGGAGGGTTACGTCAGGAAGGGCATCCGGTGTAAAAATTTGCCAAATCAATATGCGGACAACAATACAAATTTCCATACCGGATCGGTCGAGCCCCGGGTTAACAACGACCGCCACCAGTACTGTTAGTCAACAGGGTGCTGGCGGAAATTGGGCTACTATTGGCTGAAGAAGAAGAGGGGGGAGACATGTCCAGAGGCAGGAGGAGATGAGGAAGGTAAAGAGAGTGGAACTGAGGGTAAGAACTTTGAATGTTGGCAGTATGACTGGTAAGGGGAGAGAGTTAGCCGATATGATGGAGAGACGGAAGGTTGATATATTGTGCGTGCAAGAGACTAAATGGAAGGGGAGTAAGGCCAGGTGGATCGGAGGTGAATTCAAATTGTTTTATCATGGTGTGGATAGGAGGAGAAATGGAGTAGGGGTTATTCTGAAGGAACAGAATGTCAAGAGTGTTCTGGAGGTGAAAAGAGTGTCAGACAGAGTAATGATTATGAAGCTGGAAATTGGAGGTGTGATGATGAATGTTGTTAGTGCATATGCCCCACAAGTTGGGTGTGCAATGGATGAGAAAGAAGATTTTTGGAGTGAGTTGGGTGAATTGATGAACAGTGTACCCAAGGGACAGAAAGCGGTGATTGGAGCGGATTTCAATTGGCATGTTGGTGAAGGGAACAGTGGAGACGAGGAGGTGATGGGTAGGTATGGTGTCAAGGAGAGGAATGAAGAAGATCAGAGGATAGTGGATTTTGCCAGAAGGATGGATATAGCTGTGGTGAATATTTTAAGAAGAGGGAGGAACATAGGGTTACGTACAAGAGTGGAGGAAGATGCACACAAGTAAATTACATCCTATGCAGAAGAGTTAATCTGAAGGAGATTGAAGACTGCAAAGTGGTGGCAGGGGAAAGAGTAGTAAAGCAGCATAGGATGGTGGTCTGTAGGGTGATGTTGGAGATCAAGAAGAGGAAGAGAGTGAGGGCAGAGCCAAGGATCAAATGGTGGAAGTTGAAAAAAGAAGACTGCAAGGTTGAGTTTAGGGAGGAGGTGAGACAGGCACTGGGTGGTAGTGAAGAATTACCAGACAGTTGTGAAACTACAGCAGATGTAGTAAGTGTGACAGCAAGAAGGGTGCTTGGCGTGACATCTGGACAGAGGAAAGAAGAAACGGAAACCTGGTGGCGGAATGGCGAAGTACAGGAGAGTATGCAGAGAAAGAGGATGGCAAAGAAGAAGTGGGATAGTCAGAGAGATGCAGAAAGTAGACAAGAGTACAAGGAGATAAGGTGCAAGGTGAAGAGAGAGATGGCAAAGGCTAAAGAAAAAGTGTATGATGAGTTATTTGAGAGGTTGGACACTAAGGAGGGAGAAAAGGACCTGTACCGATTGGCTAGACAGAAGGACCGAGCTGGTAAAGATATGCTGCAGATTAGGGTAATAAAGGATAAAGATGGAAACATGCTCACAAGCGAGGAGAGTGTGTTGAGCAGATGGAAAGAGTACTTTGAGAGGCTTATGAATGAAGAGAACGAGAGAGAGAAGAGTTTGGATAATGTGGAGATAGTGAATCAGGAAGTGCAATGGATTAGCAAGGAGGAAGTAAGGATAGCTATGAAGAGGATGAAGAATGGAAAAGCCGTTGGTCCAGATGACATACCTATGGAAGCATGGAGGTGTTTAGGAGAGATGGCAGTGGAGTTTTTAACCAGATTGTTTAATGGAATTTTGGAAAGCGAGAAGAAGTGTACTGGTGCTGATATTTTAGAATAAGGGGGATGTGCAGGACTGTAGTAACTACAGGGGGATACAATTGATGAGCCACAGCATGAAGTTATGGGAAAGAGTAGTGGATGTTAGGTTAAGAAGTGAGGTGATGATTAATGAGCAGCAGTATGGTTTCATGCCAAGAAAGAGCACCACAGATGCAATGTTTGCTCTGAGGTTGTTGATGGAGAAGTATAGAGAAGGCCAGAAGGAGTTGCATTGTGTCTTTGTGGACCTGGAGAAAGCATATGACAGGGTGCCTCGAGAGGAGTTGTGGTATTGTATGAGGAAGTCGGGAGTGGCAGAGAAGTACATAAGAGTTGTACGGGATATGTACGAGGGAAGTGTGACAGTGGTGAGGTCTGCGGTAGGAGTGACGAATGCATTCAAGTTGGAGGTGGGATTACATCAGGGATTGGCTCTGAGCCCTTTCTTATTTGGAATGGTGATGGACAGGTTGACAGATGAGATTAGACAGGAGTCCCCGTGGACTATGATGTTTGCTGATGACATTGTGATCTGTAGCGATAGTAGGGAGCAGGTTGAGGAGACCCTGGAGAGGTGGAGATATGCCCTAGAGGGGAGAGGAATGAAGGTGAGCAGGAACAAGACAGAATACATGTGTGTAAATGAGAGGGAGGTCAGTGGAATGGTGAGGATGCAAGGAGTAGAGTTGGCGAAGGTGGATGAGTTTAAATACTTGGGATCAAGAGTACAGAGTAATGGGGATTGTGAAAGAGAGGTGAAAAAGAGAGTACAGGCAGGGTGGAATGGGTGGAGAAGAGTGTCAGGAGTGATTTATGACAGACAGACATCAGCGAGAGTGAAAGGGAAGGTCTACAGGACGGTAGTGGGACCAGCTATGTTATATGGGTTGGAGACGGTGGCACTGACCAGAAAGCAGGAGACAGAGCTTCAGGTGGCAGAGCTAAAGATGCTAAGATTTACATTGGGTGTGACGAGGATGGACAGGATTAGAAATAAATACATTAGAGGGTCAGCTCAAATTGGATGGTTGGGAGACAAAGTCAGAGAGACGAGATTGCATTGGTTTAGACATGTGCAGAGGAGAGATGCCAAGTATATTGGGAGAAGGATGCTAAGGATAGAGCTGCCAGGCAAGAGAAAAAGAGGAAGGCCTAAGAGAAGGTTTATGAATGTGGTGAGAGAGGACATGCAGGTGATGGGCGTAACAGAACAAGATGCAGAGGACAGAAAGATATGGAAGAAGATGATCCGGTGTGTCAACCCCTAACGGGAGCAGCCGTACGAAGAAGATATGTGTATATACTGCATCTTGTGGGCAATAGTGGGCCAATTATGCATTTGCTAAACCATACAAAATTCTTTGTAAACTCCACTAACCACACCTGGCTACTCTTCTGTTTCCTTATCCTCCCCTCAGCTGGGTGAGCTCTTGCTTCCACACAACTCCCAGCTTCAAGGTCTCCAGACTAATTTTAAACGTGGACCTGAAGGCTTGTTCAGTTCAGTTTTCGTTCCAACATGAAGTTTTTCTGGATTGTTCTTAACCCCTTATAAATGCTGGGGTCACACATCAATAACTCCACCTCTCAGTCCCAAGTACTCCTGCCAGCCTAGTTATCTTCATAGACTATAAAGCCTCATGAGAAGGTTGATCTACAGCAACAGAATTATTGCTCCTGCCAGTAACAGGACCAGGGACTGGTAAAACAATATTTCTACAAGTTCGCCTTTTCTGTCTTCTGATTCTATTTTCACTTCTGAAAATTGTCATTAAATGCTATTTATTATATTTTGAATAAAATGCAATACCTAGAAACAACTGTACTGACTTGCAGTAGTTGTTGTAGTAGCAGTAGTATTTGTTTTAGTTAAATATTTCATTTTATTTTAAATATTTCAGAGACAACAATCTGGTACTTACCACCACCAAAACCAAAGAGCTGATCATCGACTTTAGGAGGAAGAAAACAAAATAGTTATTTGATTTATTTCATTTTTTTTAATATTTCAGAGACAACAATTTGGTTCTTAACACCACCAAACCAAAGGAGCTGATCATCGACCTTTATAGGAAGAAAACAAATATTCAGCCCCTTTTCATTGATGGGGATTGTTTGGAGAGGGTCTCAGACTTTCTTTTTCTAGGTGCACACATAAAGGAGGACCTAAATTAAAGCAATAACACCACAGAGCTTTTAAAGAAGGCACAGCACAGAGAGTATATTGACTTATTGCATCTGTGTGTGTGGTTTGCCAGCTGCACTGCATCAGAAATGATAGGCACTCCAGTGGGTCATCACCACTGCCCAGAAGATTATCAGATGGCCTCTCCCATCTTTGGAAGATCTTTACACTTCCCACTGTCTGAAAAAGGCCCAGAGCATAATTAAAGATCCATCCCATCCCGCTCACTCTGTGTTTGCACTGCTGCTTTTGGGGAGATGCCTGCAGACAATAAACACACAGATAAACAGACAAAATAATAGCTTTTACTCAAAGGCCGTGACTGCACAAAATGAAACTTTAAAGGGAACAAATTATGCAATAAATACCAGCAGAATGTGGTGTGATAGATGGCCAGGAACCCTCCCTGCCAGAATGCCTGGAGGAAGGAGGAACCAGGAGAGCGGCGCTTCTTTTCCCTGGGCACTCGGCCGGTCCTTGCTCCCTGGGGGACAGCACTTCTGGGACACCAGGAAGTGCTGACAGACCAGGGATGGCTTATGCCCGGAGTGCTTCCGGGTGCAAGGGCAGCACTTCTACCACACTGGGGAGTGCTGCCGGAAGTACATCGTCAGGCATCTGGAGCACATCCGGGACAAGATAAAAGGGGCCGCCTCACTACAATCAGAGAGCCGGAGTCGGGAGGACGAAGACGAGGACGAAGCTGAAGCTTGTGAGAGAGGAGTGGAGAAGTCATGTGTGAGTCGCGGGAACCTGTAAATAGTTATAATAAACCTGTGTGTTTTGGACATTGGTGTCGTGTCGTGTCTGTGGCCGGGCTATCTATTACAGTGGAAAATGCCTTGTTGTGTACTATGATGTTTGTTTTGTTTTTCTGCTTTTAGAATCTCTTTTAAATCTTCATATTTATATTTTTGTAGTGTTATAATTTCTTGCTGTTATGCACTGATAGGCTGGCATCCAATTTTGTTGTACATGATCAATTGCAATAAAGATATTCAATTCAATTTAGAAATTAATGATAAGTCCCCTTCTTCTTTAGGTTAGTACAGGTATATATATGTTTTCTAAAATGATTGGCTGGTTTAATTGGCTTGGAAATGTGAAGTTTGCAAAGTAGTTTATCAAATCTCAATAATTTTCAAAATATTTTAAATCCTTATATTGTTTAACGTCATCTTACCTTTGTTTATTTTTTTAAAATAAACACAAATCACCTTAGTAAGGTTTTCTTAAATCCTGAGATTTAAATTCTCAACAAAGGAAGGACAATTGAAGCAGATGAAATATATCTTTTTGTAAAGTATGGTAATTATGTTAACTGTAATGCAATCTTTTTGCAAACTGATTGAAAGTACTTTTTTTCCTTGACAGGATGCATTATTCCAAAGAGTAATACAATCCAGGAAGGTAACAAACAAGTACCGTATTTTTTGCACCATAAGACGCACCTGACCATTAGACGCACCTAGGTTTAGAGGAGGAAAACAAGAAAAAAAATATTCTGAACCAAATGGTGCACTAATATGTTTAATAAAATATAGCAGAATAATATTTCAACCATGTAAATTCAACAGCGGTATTAAGAAACATCATCACTGTCATTAACAAATAAGGAGAGACTTTAAGGTTCAAGCATTCTTCTAGTTTTATGGAAACCCCAAGAACTCCTCATCGCTAGTGTCAGAATTTATTAAGCTCAGTTGCTCACAATCACTTTGCAGCATCACGTACCTATCATCACGCGACATAACCTGTCCAAAGCCACCAGGGGACAAAGCACGTTTGGACCAATGCTCCCTGAAGTTATATCGCCAGTCTAGTCCCATCTATATTTGTAATGCCACAAAGCCCTTCATCTCGTGTTTTGTTGTGGGTTTCCAGTTTGAAAAATGAGAATGCGGTGCAAGCACAGCCCTCGATTCAAAAAATTGCTCTGCATACCTGTTTGTCTCGTCTGACAGTAGCTGAAAGGCAGCTTCAGGAAAGAACAGCCTGAAGTAGTCCAGCGGCTGGTAATCTATCGAGTCCAGAGTCCAACTCAGTGATAATGCGCTTCGCTCCCTCATGAGATGTAGACGCTATCTTGCCTTTGTTTATATTTGTTTAGATTTCGCAACTCACGCACACGCAAGGATTAGATGCCGAGTCAATGAGTCTAACATTCCTCCAAGCACAGAGGGAATGCCTGTAACGTAACAGTGAGTTTTGTCGCCCTCTAGCCCTGGATGTCGACTTTTGTCAGGTATTACACATCATGGTCTGTGATGCAATATTCGCACCATAAGACGCACAGACATTTCCAACCTTCTTTTGGGGAAAAAAAAGTGCGTCTTATGGTGCGAAAAATACGGTAAATGTTAATGGAACAATTAAAGCTACATCCATCATGGTTTGCATGGAAATATTGTATTTTTGTCCTCAGGACTTCAGTGGGACTTTGTTCAGGGTGGAATCAGAATGCATCTAGGAATTTATGTCGCTTTGGTAATTAAGACATTTTTATGGCTATATGAACTGACAGTATGACATTTTCTGTTTGCTTATTGGCAGGTGATTCATAAGTTCAGTTGTGTAGTAGTAGTATCCCTCATATCCAGTAAATAAGTGAAGGGTCTTTTTTTTTTTTTTTTTTTAAGGAATATGTCTCCGTTCTGATACATATAATCAATTAGAGATGATCACTAACAAAGCACCACTGTTAGTCTAGACCAAATTTTATAGTTTAAGGATTGATTGATGGCCCTTTGTGCAAAATTAACTGCTTTGTTCACTTTTTAAAACTGTGTTATCTCTAACAGTATCATTTTCTTTTTGTAGGATTAGGATATACAACTTTTCAGTAACTTTGTAATCATGTTTGTGGGTAGCATTATTTCTTTATCATATTTTGTAGTCACTTTACTAGTTAATTTTATCACATATGGGCTTGATCATATGTAACTGATAAAATTCCAGATTAGGCTGAGCTGAATTTTTCATTTGACCTCTCATGTGAATTCACAGCTTACTTATAAGACCAACATTTTGTATTAAGGATAATAATTACCATTTCATTTGAATGACTAATTTATACCTATCCACATTGTCATTACTTTAATGACAACTAGGGGGCTTTGCCCCCTGCTCGCTTCACTTGCCAACCCCGGGCCTGCGCTACACTGTAGCCTCTTTGCGGTTCTGAAGCTCGCTTATAGGGATGCAAATGTACAAATTAAACAGATTGTTATTTTCATGGGAATTGTTACATGTGCATAATAGAACTAACTATTTCACATTACTGTGAGTAATTAACCATATTAAAAAAATAGCAGAACGTAATATTTTGAAAGTAAATTTTTTCATGTTGCATTAGAGTTAATCGTTGTGTAATACGAATTTGTTCTGTTTGGCTTTGAAATTAACACGCAAATACTTTTTAAACTTACACTTTTACTGTAAAACTTCAGTAAAAACAATTTTTTGAATTAAAGTTTTGTCAATTTCGCATTGAATTTTGATTCTGTGTTTGGACTTAATATATAACTGCCCGTGATTGAATTTTGTTTCTTTCTCTCTAATAAATAAAACAACTTTTTTGAATGTTTGTCTCTGAGATTTGTTAATTGTCTTTGCAAAAGCTATTCTAATGGGAAACTGTTAATGTTTTAATAAGTTAATAACTGTTTCAGCATAGTCTATTGATATGCATTTAACCAATTTGCCTTGTAACAAATCGACAATTTTAGCGTTAATTCGTTTGACTTCATCATTTCTCGGTGCTAGGATTGCCTGTGTACTCATTTCTTCTGTTGAAAACCCTTTGTGATGAAATTCTTCAATAAGATTTGAACATAATACGTCTTCTTTAATTGGGAATTTAAAGTGAGGAAAATGTTAAAATTTTTAAGAGCTCAGAGAGCAGGAACTATATCTGTCAAAAGCATTCACACGAATGAGATGTAAGAGGACCGTGTGCATGCTTGAATATGGTTGAGAGGAGGGTGTGACTTGAAAAAATCTCATGGCCAAAATCTCGTCTCATGTGAGTTGAAAAAATCTCTTGAAAAAAGTCTTGTCTCGTCTCAGGATTTTTTTATATAATAGAGAGATTTGTGTTCTTATTAATAAAAGGAGAAAACCATTTCAAACCAAACACAATGTGAGGAGATCCCAATAATTATTAGATTCATTAATTATTAGGTAGCAGAGTTATGTGAAGGCAAATGAAAATTTTTCGGAGTCATTCTTGGGAAGATTACCTGTACGTTGAAGATGTTCTAGAATCATTATTTAAAATGATGGTCAGCGGTTCAGACGTTATGGTGGTCTTTCTATTCAGACCAGTCAGGCTACAGTGCTGCCCTTTTCCTGGTATACATCCATTCTGTTTTATTCAATTTTACAGCCATGAGACATTGGACTTATTATTAGGTTTAAGGAAGGATCAATAATGGATGGGGCACCTGTTCTTCTCAGGAGACATACACACATGGACCCACATTCACTGAAAATGGCAACCGTAGTTTACAGTCAACTATTAGCATAACCTGCATTGTCTTTGAGATGTGCAAATTCAGGTAGTGATAGCTTTGGAATCAAATCCAGTCTTTTGGAGCTAAATCATTGTATCATTTCACCTATATGAAATGTAATTAATTAATTGGAATGTTTAATTCCAATTCCATAACCATCCTAAAATCATAATTAAATGTTATTGTACCACAGCTCTAAATGACTTGAGTACAGCTCTGCTATACAAATCAAGTTGATAAAGAGAATCTTTTCTACTTACTGTTTTTCCTTTGACAGTTTAAAAATGATATTAACAGCAAGCCACTTTTGTAGTAGAAAGTTTTTATTGATATTGTATCAATACAATCAAGTGTTGTTTTAATTTTAACAGAACATTACAGTTTCAATCACAAATAAACAAAGGAGTGCATTTTCAAACCAATTCCTATTACAGAGAGTGCATGTCGTAAATATTTACAAAATCCTGTTATTTTCATAAACTTTAAAGAAAATACATAAAATTAAATGATCCAGCAACCTAGCAAAAACTTGAGTTCTTCTTTGTTACACAAATTTTACCATGAATCTGTGGACAAACTTCTGACAAATTTAGTTGACCTGTGAATTGAATTCCCCTCAGAAGTCTTTCCCTGTGCAACTATAAATCTATTACACATTTAGTGTTTCCCCATTAAAAAAAATTAATAAGGCACATTTTTCAGATGTTGCTTTTAAAGTAGTCTTTAATTCTGTAAGTACTATGTATGTAATAATTGCAGCAAAGCAAACCATTATACTTCCATGCATGATATCATTATGATATTTTGCAATCCAAGTAAATGGTTAAATGTAAATTGTGTATCTATTCAATATTAAAACTAAAGAAGAATGAGAAGGAAAAACTTGCCAAAACCTTAGATATCATGAATGGGTGTGTTTTACAGTTTCCAAGAGCATTGTATGGAAAATTTAATTAATCTATACTCTACAAAAGCTTAACAGACAGATCAAGCTGAATATTTAGTAATTCTAAAATTGTTTTCTTTTCTAGAAAGAAATTGGAAGTTATAAAAAGCATCATATGTGAAGAAGCTTTTCCATTCTTTTATCAGAGACGGCCATTTGTTGTTTTTCCTTAATTTTTGAGATTTTGTTGTCCAGTAGATCATTAGACTGTTTAGATTAAAGAGACACCCATGCTGTATCGCTAGGAACACTTGCCAAGTAGTATTTTATTATTGCCAGCACACAAAATATGCTTTTGTACTCACTGTTTGAAGATTGACTCCTCCACATATACTACAGGACATTCATTTTGTATTAAAACTTATTTTCTACTGCTTATATCGTGTATTTTTAAGTCAATAAATGGCAAACATTTCTTTCTTAGTAGTGAGAAAGGGTGAGTTGCCATTTAGTTATGTGTAAAAATAAATACTTTTAAAATGTTATCACAGTCAAGGGTAACAATATAAAAACAAAACATTAGAAGCAATTGAACTGTGTAATTGTAGCAGAAAAAAAGAAATAAAATATATCATTGCAGAACACTGAGATTCATTAAATAACAAATGATCAGTTATGTGTTACGTGTAGTGATTTATTTTTAAGTGAAAGCTCAGGCAAAATGAAAATGAGCTCAGAACTCTAGAAATTATATTCTTAAATGACATTGTAAAAGCAGTCAATAGGTTTTTAACGCACACATGGTTTTAATGCAAATTTTATTTGCAGCATCCCAAGAAAAATAGCACTTGCTTATATTGTCTCTTCAATTGAACAAGAGTCTTGTATCAAAAAAGACAAGACCAGACCCATGGTGTCTTCATTGGTTATTCATGGTATAACCTAGATTAAGCCACAAAGCACAGGTGAAAAATAATCATGATGGTCTCCACAAAGTCCATATCCTTGTGAATTGTTAGTATACTGGACTTGTAACTGATGCCATGCCAATCCAACATTTACGCCCACTATAATCTGCTTTTGTGGTTTCTGAGAGTTTCTTCTCGTGTAAACTTTAGCTTTCAGTTCAAAAAGATTTAATTTGCCTTTGGAATGCTTATAAAGAGAAGCAGAAACTTCTCTGATGCTGGAGACAATTACTCATTTGCAATTCACTTTATACTGAGCTATTTTCCATTTTGGTTAGACCAATATTGGACTGTGTTTTGGCTAAAAAAGATGCTGAAATATCTGCTGCTAGCCACTGTAGCAGTAGAGCATGTTCGTGTATTACCACTAAACAAAATCTACTGATTCAGATATGATGGGATCAACTACATTTAAATCTTACTTTTGCACATCCTTTTTCACTGTCTATAGTGCACTGCATACAGTGATAGATGATCTCTTCCCAGACACATGTAATGAATTATTATACAGGTGTGGTAAAACATAAAGTTTCCTGTCAGGTGTCAGTAGTGATACACAGCTTCAGCTGTGTTGACAACCAAAAGACATATGGAATCATTATCCAGGCATTTTCATGTTTATGTTCTTTTAAGGTTGGCTTTAATCAGAATAACAAATATGCAAGTTTGAATTTTGATGCACTGGGTGCTTACATGAAAGTTTAACAACATTTCTCAGAACATGTTTGGCATATATTTTGTACCATATCAGTCCCAGTAACTCTTAATTCATTATTTAAGTGGTGACCCACAGGTAAACCTTTTTTCCATGAGATTGTTATTAATGCAAAAAAAGTTAAAAGACAATATAAACATCAGAAAAATCATTACGTACTGACTTCAGGGAAGCAAAATGTTTATTTTTACTTGTCTTATTATGCAGAATGAAAGGGAGTAAATTCATATTTAGAGAAACTGTCCCACTCAGTTTGGAATTGAATGAGTGAATTAGAGCTGAGTACATGGTTTTCTCCTTATCTAATCAGGCTTACTAGAAGACAATAGTTGTGTGCATAAATTGTAGTGATTTCACTGACTCTTAAGATCAGAGTTGTTTTTTGAGCCAAGAGTTTCATCATATTGGAAATAAGGTGTGGTTACATTTCATGAAGGAAATTTGGCAGAGAAGATTGAATATCAGAAAATATGTTGCATTTTTTTTTTTAAGATTAAATGTGAAATCGTAAAAGTATTGTCATTCTCTGCCATACTTTTATGAGAAATGAAAAAGGGAAACACATGTTTTAACATGCTATTGTGGAATACAGAAACTACCAGATTATAGGGTGTAACATATTTCTGTTGTATTAAATGCACAAAGACTCATGATTCAGCCATTGGCACATACATCATAAATAAGATTGTCTAAGTGAGTAAATGGTCCTGTTTTAAAAACAAGAACACAGGAAATAAAGTACTGCCTATTGATTAAAGTACTAAAACAGTTAATTTTTTAAGTTTTTATCAAAGTTACATGTAAAAAAAAATCTCATTTTTCATCAAATGATCAGAATATAACAATCCTTTGAAGTAAAACCTTCTTCAAAATTCCATATGATAAGTTAACATGTCACTGTAATTGAGTGGGATTGGGAACTTTGTCACAGTATGTTGCTTTAATCAAGTGTAGCTGCTTTGTAGTCACTGTATGATATGTTAGTTACCAGCACTGTAGTCTTTATTTCATCTCACCCTAGTGTGCTTACCTTGAGTAATTATTTTAAGCAGAGTTATTTTGATCTGTGCCTTATATTGCTAATTGAAGCAGATTTTATTTTTTGAAATATGTGTCTTACATGTGCAACTGAAATCCAAATAACAGCTAAAGGAGGTGAATTTTAGGAACTTAGCCATCACCTTTCTTTCAAAGTGAAAATTCCACAGATCTGCAAAAAATCTGAATGCAAATGCATTAGTTATTTTTTTCCATTCCTTATTCCATTCTTTAAGCCTGTTTAACCCTAGTTTAGAGCTGGGTTCCTATTTCAGGACAGCTGGGCACAAGGGCAGAAATCATCCCAAGATGGGCTGTCATTAATATGCTTGCTTGTACTAGTACCATTTAAATTTATTAACCCTTGTTTGATGATGCTACTGAAATTGTTTCAGACAAACTTCAGAGTTTTAGATTTAAATATGCCATATGGTATTTATTTTATTTAAATTAAGTCAGAATAAAATATGCATTTACTCTGTAAAATGTGTTCTGTTTACAGCCACAGCAATATCGTTTAACAGATAGTTTTCCTAAAAACGCCCCATTTGCTCTTTCTCAGTACAACTTTATGTTGATAGTGATTTTAATTTCTCCTCTCATAAATAAAATCCTTATTTTCACATCTTGCTGCATCCCTTTTAGCAAGATAAATAATAATTTCAGTCTATACCAACCATTCATTAATGTAGCCATTGCATTTTGCAACCATTCAACTGAAAATTCTTGAATTTTTATAGTATTACTGTATAATGAATTACAAAATTAAGAAATTATACATTTGAAAAGAATGTTATGCTGAAGTAACCGTTATGATGAAACCACACTACAAAGATGTAACATGACTGTGTATAGACTTACAGTCTCCAGTATATTGAAACTTGTTTGTACACTGTAACTGAATCTGTAATAATACTATGCAGTCACCATGGTAATAGTAATATTGGTCACATAGATATTGATGTTTAGTTTGGTTGTAAAAAATACATTAAAAAGTAAAAAATACAAACAAAAATGTACTTGCTAAACAAACAATCAAACTCAAAATAAAATATAATAATAAAAATACAAAAATAAAGACAAAATACCAGCCACAAAATGGCAGTGTCTGCCATTAGAAAGAAGTATGGGCTTCCTTTACTACTCACACCTTTCTTTTCACATAGTTTTGCCGTATTTTTTTCTGTTATTCTCTATATATGGCTTGAACTTCATGCCTGGTCAGTAAACTGTTATGTTGGACACAGGAGAAACCCTGAAAACGATGAGTGAATGTACTCTGTAGAGTACAAGCCATTGGCTTGATCCGAAGGCATCTGTACCCACACCTGATCATTCTCTTTTAACTCGAGAACAGCACTTCCGGAAGCCTGGTCCATGTAGCCTTTTTTGTATTCATCATAGGTATAAGTGGCTGGAACATTGTTTTTGTAGAGAGCTACCCAGACATTTGTTCCCTTTACATGGACGTGGTAAGAGAAGTAGTAGACTCCAGTAATAGGGCTAGTGAATACACCTGTAGAAGGGTTATATGCATTATGACCATTGTACAAAGTCCTATCAAATTTTATGGGCATTCCTGAAGGTGGGAAAGGAGTTGATAAAATGGCAGTGAAGGCTGGCAGCACCTGAGCAGAGAGCTCACCTAGACCAAATGATGGCTTTCCTGGCTTTCCATTTCCTGTCACAGTAGCCCCTTCTACAGTTCCCGGTAGGTGAAGCCCTGCTACTCCATTTTCTTCTCCATTAATAAAGACTCCTGGTGGTCCAGGAGGGCCTGGAGGGCCTGGTGGTCCAGGTGGGCCATTCACACCTGATATGCCTGGTTTCCCAGGAGGTCCCATTGGTCCTGGAGCTCCAGGTTCCCCAACTTTACCCTCTCCTGGAAGTCCAGGAAGGCCATGTTCACCCTTTATTCCTGGTATTCCCTGAGGGCCTATTGGCCCTGAAGAACCTTGAAGACCGGGGATCCCTGAAAGGCCACGGGGTCCTGGGGAACCAACTAGTCCAGGTTCTCCTTTGGTCCCAGGTGCACCAGATAATCCAGGAGACCCTGGTAAACCTATATGACCATGTTCTCCTTTTGGCCCAATTTGTCCACTTGGACCTTGAGGTCCTGGCAGACCTCGTTCTCCTATAAGCCCTGGCTTTCCTGGAAGTCCACTGGGGCCTTGATCTCCACGAATCCCTGGTGACCCTGATGACCCACTTGGCCCTTCCTCTCCTTTCTGACCAGGTAACCCATGCTTTCCTGGGAGACCCATGGGGCCTGGAATTCCTGGTAGACCTTGTTCACCCACTTGACCTGTCTCTCCAGGCTGTCCATCTATGCCTGGTTCACCCTTATCTCCTGGGAGTCCTGGCAGTCCAGAAGACCCTCTGTCACCTTTAAAGCCATTAAGTCCTGGTTTGCCATAGCCAGGAGCACCTGGAAAACCTGGGGGACCTTTGATCCCTGGTTCTCCTTTAGACCCCTGTGAACCAGGTATTCCAGGAAGACCATCTAAACCAGGTTTTCCAACACCATCTAACCCATGAAGCCCCTGTGGTCCTTGAGGCCCAGTTTCTCCTATTAACCCAGGTTCTCCAGGTGAGCCTTTTTCTCCTTTTGGTCCAACTGCCCCTGGAATTCCATCTAGTCCAGGTTTTCCTAGTCCTGGTACTCCTGGAGGTCCTGGTGAACCAGCATGGCCTTCTGGACCTCTCAACCCCGGTAAACCTGGCTTCCCATTTCCATTCTCACCTTTTATCCCATGTTCTCCAGGGAGACCTTGTTGTCCTTTTTGTCCTGGCTCTCCTCTAATTCCTGGGGAGCCTTTAACTCCTGGAAGGCCAGGTTTTCCATTCATGGATAAACCAGATGGTCCTGGAAGTCCTTGTGGTCCTGGTTGACCTCTGGGCCCTGGTTCACCTCTAGCACCTATTTCTCCTGTTGTTCCAGGAAGGCCCTTTACCCCCACTTTTCCAGGGAGCCCAGGAAGTCCAGGTTTTCCAATTCCAGAAAATCCCGGTGGTCCTTGAGGACCCTGTTGTCCTGGAGGACCTGGTTTTCCAACTCCTGGTTTTCCTGGCATTCCTGTTGGTCCTGAAGGGCCTCTTGGTCCAGGCTTTCCCTGTGGGCCTGGTTCTCCTTTGATTTCCATTGGTAGTTGGGGTGGCACACCTAAGACAAAGAAAAAGAATGGAAAATTATATGTTTAAGTTCTGTAGCTTAAATTATCTGCAGAGCAGAAAAACACTTTTTATTATGTGCATGTAAATAAATATGCACTCCATTAAAATATTAAAGGTAAAAGTTACATTTGCACTGGATCATAAAATCAAAAAGTAGATTGATTTCCATAATTTTACCTCCTAAATTACATCAGAAGTACCCTAAAATTTGACTTAAAGTTCAACCAACAAATTCTTTCATTTTTTTCTGTTAAGACTGGTATAAATTTTGCTTTGAATTCAAATATCACAAGTGTGAGGATATTGTAGACCTTACAGGATCTGGGGAGACCACTAAGGTTGCACCACAAGTTACAATGTTCTGAGGAACATTACTGACAGTGTGGTCTTCTCTGAAATTCTGTCTGTTCTGTGTGCCAATCCAATTAATCTTGGTGAAGTATAGAGAGGTGAAGTTTTATGTGGCAGTTTTTTTTTCTGGAACAGAAGGGACCTGACTCTTCATAGGGAGTTATACCTAAACCATTTGGGTACCAGATATTGGGGAGGCATACGAGTAGGTTGGGAAAATCTGCAATAAAAAGCCTCTCCAAAATGTTTAAAAGCAAAGATACCCCCTTTGGGACTAATGTGCGTCTGATCCAAGCCATGGTGGTTTCAATCACTTCGTGTGATTGCGAAAGCTGGACAGTGAATAAGGAAGACCGTCAAAGAATCGATACCTTCGAGTTTTGGTGCAGATGAAGAATATTGAACATACCATGGGCCGCCAGGAGAACAAATAGGTCTGCTTTGAAGTAAGTACAACTGGAATGCTACTTAGTGGCATGGATGGCGAAACTCTCTCTTCTCATTAACTTTGAACGTGTTGTCAGTAGGGATCACTCTCTGGAAAATGACATAATGCTTGGTAAACTGGAAGGACAATGCAAGAGAGGAGAGGAAGACCCCCTACAAAATGGATTGATATAGTGGTTGCAATAATGAAGTGAAAACTGTCAAAAATTGTGAGGAAGGTGCAGGTTTGGGCAGTTTTTCATTCTGTTGTATGTAGGGTTGTTTTGTGTCAGAATCAACTCAATGGCATCTAACAACAACATAAGTAAGTTAGTTCAGAATTGTTTAAAATAGAGAATGTAGCTTATGATTTCACATAAGTGAATAGAGGGATGTTTTAATGAAGATATACAAGATAATCTTGAAGTGCACAATAGTATTTATACAAATATACAAGCTGAACTTGACATTAATTATTAGCCCAAAGTTTAAAAGCCAAAATAAAATAGGCACAACATTAGAAATTGCTTACCTTAATGCACGAAGTATCAGAAATGAAACAAATTAGTTTTATGGTATGTAGCTGCACATAATTATAGAAATATAACATGGATGGTTATTGCACATTATTTAAGAAAGACAGATAAAATTGAAAATGTGGTGGATTAATTGTTAACATTAAAGAGAAATTGGAAATCATATCTCCTTTAATTAGGCGATGGGACACATCTTAGTGAGGCTATTTGGATTTGACTACAAAACATTAGGGAGAGGGCTTCTATACGTCTTTAATAATTATTAAAAAGCAACTTCAAAGTGAGACGACATAGCAATGGAGAATATCTATTACACAAATATAAGATGAGATAATGGGGAAATATCAGAGCACAAACAACAGTGACATTTTATAATTCTATGTCAGAACACAAAGAAGAGAAGAAGCATGTCTACAGTTATTATTCTGAAATAATCTGGACAGAATTCAGGGGTGGAAGTGAGCAAGTCATTAGGATATAGAGATCACAATATATGACATTTACAGTTTTATGATATAGCACTTAATCAAAATCTGGCACTGTTTTAATTAATTTTGGATATTTAAATATTGATCTGATGTGTCAAAGTAAAGAAAAATTTAAACTGGTACCTTAAGTGTGGCAGTAGTTGAGGAGCGATGACGCAGGTATAAAAGTATTTTACATGTAATGTAGAGCAAGTTCCCAAAGTTTAGAAGCGGTAAGAATTTAAAGAAACTCCTTAATGGTTAAAAAGTAGCTCTAAATAAAGAAAACAGCTGTGCAATGCATGTGAGACAAATCTAGTATCCCAGGTTGACATGTAGGGCTTTTGAAAGCCATTTTTAAAGTGTATGTTAGGAAAATTAAAAGGCATTTGAAGAGAAATATAGCAGAAAATGCAGAAGATTATCCAAAGAGATTTTTTTTCAGTATTTTAGTAGTAAACGAATAGTCGAGTAGGATATGAAGTGTGTTAGGAGCAATAAGGGCAAACTAAATGAAAGTTCAGATGGTGAGATTGCTCTAAATTCCTATTTTTGAAAAGATTTTATATGTAAATAAGTTGATGACCTCCCTGCAGTTACTGTGCCTACTAAGAAGGTACTTGGTGATCTGGAAATTGTAGAGGGAGAAGCGCTGATGAGTTTAAAAAAACTGAAATCAAACAAATCACAGACAGCACATAATATTTGTCTTCAAGTGCTTAAGGAAGTTATTGAGTACATGCAGAATATACATGCTTGAATTGTATTCTTTAATAATCACTGAATGCAGTTGAAATTCAGTGACAGACACAAAGTTAGTAATTGTCATCCTATTATATAAAAAGGTGATCCAGCTGATCCAGGTAAGTATACGCTGGTTAGCTAAATAAGCATCACAGGCAAATTAATGGGAGCAATTATTAAGGAAAGAAAGAAGCAACATATAGCAAGAACAGGTGTGTTAGTGAGCATTCCATATAGGTTTAGATAGGTAAGATCATATTTCACAAATATGGTGGAATTTTATTAGGAAGCAACACAAACATATGATTACAGAGGCACATAAGATACAATTTATCTTACTTTTTGAAGGGCTTTAATAAGGTCTCACATAAGAGGCTTGTGATCAAACTAAAAAAGTGGGAGTTCAAGGTTCATTGTATAGATAAGTGCAAATTGGCCTTAAAGGGATGTTCCAGATGAACCAGAGCTGCTCTTTTAAATATACATAAATGATCTTGATAAGAATATAAATAACAAGCTGGTTAAGTCTTCAGATGATACAAAACTGTCTGAAATGGAAGATAATTTAGAATCAGATGAATAATTACAGATGGACCTGGATAGAATTCCAACTTGGGCAAATTTGTGGCAAATGAAATTTAATGTAAAGTGTTACACATTGGAAGTAAAAATGTTACTACTGAATACACAATAGGAGGTTTGAAATTGAATGTTCCCTTTATGAGAACGACTTAATTGTTATACTTCTAGACATTCAGACAGCCAGGAATATAAGTGAACCAACTAACTAGCACTCATCCATTTCTGGGTGTCCGTTACTGCTTTCATCCACAATGAAGTGACCAAAGAGAGTGTCGAAACGTATCATCAGCATGATACTAACGATTATTATTCCCTGGTGTGATGTGCTTCATCATTGTCAAAAGATTTCTGTCTTTAGACTACCCTTTCTGAGCAATACATTTGATGTCTGGTTTCTATTCCCATCTAGACTTAAAGTGATCCAGTTGACAGCAGACACAGTATGTGAATCATAATTATTAGTTCACATTATCTGCATTAGTATTGTATTCATACATTTCTTGTCCTAAGAACTTTGTAAGCGGCGATACATGATTTAATTTAAACTGAAATGATTAAATAGAATCCCTTGATATCAGATAGTAGGTGCCTGTGATAATATTTTATTAAAAATATAAATTTGCACTATTGGGTGAGTTTAAATTCACTTGAACAGATAAATAAGTAGTGTAATTGAGTACTGGGTTCTTTTACTTTTTACTACAGAAACTGCCCATTTTTATTTGTGATTTACTTAATCGAAACTGAGTCTCTCACTTCTTTCCCAAGTATCACAAATAAACAGATTTTTGGTCAGAAATTATATTTTCTTTAGTGCTTAGTCTTGATCTGCCTGTACTAAAGGAACAAGGCTATTAAGAATTTCTTATGTTATCATTTTAGACTGCAGTACTGTATATTGAAAATGTATTGGCATTGTGTTCACTTTGGAAGGCACTATGATCTGACACCTGATATTAATATGCATTTTGTATTAGGATATAATTTAGTTAGATCTCAATTACATCTGATATTAAAATCTGTTTCCAGTGTCCACATTATGTCTGAATAGAGATTTGATGTTACCGTCCATGTTTTATGTTGCATGCAGATAAAACTGGAATTTGTATTTACACTTAATGTTAAATACAGTATCTCTTTCCCCGCCACACATGAATGTGGTGTGAGTGGTCAGGTGTATTTACATCTGGTTTTAATGTGTTCAAATGGTACCCAACAATGATCATGCCAGAACCACAGATCAATTGTAGTCAGGGCCGGTGTCAAAGCGGAGTACCTAAGGCAATACTACTTGAAACAAAAAAATGTATTGATCCCTTTTATTCATGAATTATTTTTTTTATAATATAAAATACTAGGGGGCTCCGCTCCCTGCTCTCTTCACTCACCCACCACCAGGTTTTGTTAACCGGATATACAATTTAAAGAGATTGTTATTTTCATGGGAATTGTTACATATGCATTATTTTCACTATTACTTTAAAACTTTAGTAAAAACAATATTTGGAATTAACTTTTATTCAATTGGACTTACATTGTGTCAACGCAATATATAACTGCCTATGAGTGAATATCGTTCCTTTCTCTCTAATAAATAAAACAACTTTTTTGACTAAGAGCTGAGAGCACAGGAACTGTGTCTGACAAAAGCATTCACACGACTGAGGTTAGATGACTGTGGTCTTGTTTGAAAATGGTTGTAAGTAGGGCGTGACTTAAAGAATCTAATGGCAAAAGTCACCGTCTCGCGGGACTTGCTTTCAAAGGTTGTAAGTGTGGTATGACTTGAAAGGATCTCATATTAAAAGTCTCCGTCTCACGGGACTTCATACCGCACCAACTTTTTTGGAATCTTTTAATTCTCGCTGGCAACACGAATTAGACGATCTACAAGTCTCCGACTTAAAGTTTAAATCTGAAACAATATATTTGATCTCTTTTTGCTGTTCCATTATTTCACCGAGTAATAATTTCCGTTTGTTTGAGCTAATGTGATCTTTACCGTCCTTTTTTTGAGACTTTCGAATTTTTGTCCTTCCATTATCTCTAACCTGCTCTGCATGTGTACCGCGCCAACGTTTTTGAATTCTTTACGACGTTCTACTTTGTCATCTACTCTTTGTTTTTTCTTTCCAGCCTCAGGCGTGGTTAAATCACTTGGCACAAAGTCTCGTCTTGCGGGACGTGTAAGTGTGTCTCCGAGAAAATCACGTCTCGTCTCCTTCCAAGATTCAAGATTTTTTTTTATAATAGACATTCATCAAGCACACATTGCTCTACGAAAATGAAAAAATGTGAGTTCAATATAAAGTACAAAAAAAACAGTGTATCATAAAGTTTAGCTTCATTAATGTTGAAAACCTTTGATCCTTTTTTTAAGTGCATTTACATATATTACAGGAATCACATATTGCGATAGCCATATCTGTCCACATGAAACAACTCAGCTCCCATGAACTGATTTTGTTGAAATTGGAGACACTTCAAGGAAATTTGTGAAGAGAGTTCAATTTTTGTTGAGATACAGTATTTCAGACCTGCACAAAGGTTTGAAATTTCTAAATCTGCCACTAACAAGTATTGGTGAATCTGCAAACTTGCCTGTCTTAAAACAGAGACAGATTCTGTGCAACTTAAAATTTGTTTACTGTTTCAATTTCGCCTTGGCAATGGTGACAGAGTAACTTGTATATTTTGTACATTTTCACCTTTAAGTCGTCTCATAGCTGCTCAGATCTCCAGTTCAAGGGTCAGGGAAAAGGTGTGCACATGCAAGCAGCTCATAGAGCAGCATGCTGCTCCTGCTTCTTTGGGTATGTTAATAATAAAAGTACAAAAAAAAGGATACTTCTGAAAA
Source organism: Erpetoichthys calabaricus (assembly GCF_900747795.2). Taxonomy (NCBI): domain Eukaryota; kingdom Metazoa; phylum Chordata; class Cladistia; order Polypteriformes; family Polypteridae; genus Erpetoichthys; species Erpetoichthys calabaricus. The sequence continues at coordinate 52,652,347 of NC_041407.2, forward strand.
TGAATGGAAGATTTAAGCAGATGTGTAAGCATATAAGACTAAACTAATATTATATGCAGATTATTACTGTAAAAAATAATGTTGTCAACCTGCAACTAAATAATTATACAAGAAAGGTACAGCTCCCATGGCTTACCATGGCTTTAAAATGGAGCTGCAGTTGATATGTAAGCAGAAGATGGGGCATGCAACACGGAATACAACATGTTATGCAATTTTTACAGTGATCAATGATGCTAACTGTGCCACCAGTGTCAAGAACAAGGCAAGATTAAAGTTAACCATGCTGAGTTACTTAGTGGTATAATGTACAACAGACAGAGTCTAAGTTACAGTTCATCCATGCCGAAAGAGCCACTTTTGCTTCTGTGTATCTTTAGACTGGAAATAAAATCTTTAAGATAATTGTCAAATTTAGTATTCACATTATACAATAAACCAGTTTCATTTATAAAATTTTAAAACATTGCTGTGTTTTAAATAATTTTTATAGCTAGTTGGAGAACTTATTTCAGTTGCTTTTCTTCTTTAATAGGGTAATATTGAAAGTGATTTTTAGTCACAAACCACCCACCACTAACATACATGAATTGATTCCATTTTTTATATCACTTGAATTAGAGCCTATTGTGTATGAAAGCTATTGAGCCATCACAAGCCTATTTATGCTACATCATTAACTACATAATTTTGTAAAGTGCTTTTAAAAGCATGTACTCTTCTACTCTTCTAACACATGTAATTACATTCTACTTTTGCTGTTATTTTTGAAAATGAATCAAAAATACTCAAACAAAAATTTGTTGACTTACTCTTAGTTGAACCAACTAAAAATGTGGAAAGCTTAAACTTTCACATCAGTTAACTTGATTTCTGAACACAGCTGAATGTTAAGCTATGTTTACATTTTCTAACTTGTTATTAAATACTGTTAATATAAGTGCAGCAAAGGGTGCAAAGGTTCCACTACTAAAATACAAAATTATCTACAAAAACAATGCAAATCCAAAAAAAGAAAAAAAAAAAAAAGACAGACACTTCCCGCCTGCAGAGAGTAAAAAAAATCAAAATTTTTCCCATATGTTATATCTGGCATGGAAATTAAACCAGGCTTTTCAGGAAATAAAAGCAGTCACCAAACACTATTATACTGTGTCAGCAGACTCTGGAGCTCACTACCACTAAGCTAAACAATTTTTTTTTTTTCCCTACATGGCTAAGCTACAAGAGCAGCTTATATATCTCCAGTGTTTTGTGGAATCCAGTATGCCACAGAACTATACCAAAATGTCAAATAAGAATCTACCCAATCTAAATAAACCTTCAAAGAAAACAAGACAATATATAGCCTCCTGCAACCTTTTCCTTTTCCTTATTTTGACATTAGTTTTCTTACTATTTTAAAATGCTGATTGATATTGTTCAGCCGGCATTATTACTCTGGCTTAAGTGTATTTTTGGCATATTTAATGTTTTTGTTGTTTTTTAAGTATCCATGTTTCATTATTTCTTTTTTGGTTTCTTGTGCGTAAAATAATATATTTCTTTAATTCTACTTTCTTTAATTATATAATTGATGAATATTAAGTTTCTTAATGTGTTTCTTATAGGATGTTCTCTTGTCATTTGTGCTCTGTGGGTGGTACCCCAAGAGGCGAGGCCACTCTGACACCACCACCGCTGAGAACTCCCCTCTGGCTATTTAAGCCAAGGAAAAGGACACCCAGGAGCGACATATTTAAGTTCACTGTAGTCCCTGGGTGTATAGTATAGTTTTCTTGAGGATTTACTGGATTTGCTTACTTTTTGCTCTGTTTCTTAGATTTTTATTTGATGTAGTGCATGAGGATTTTTTAGGTATTTCCTTTTACCTTTTTGCTCTTTGAGCATTTTTGATTTATTTTCTTGTATTGAATAAACATTTAGATTTAGAAAGATTATTTTGAAGACTCGGTGGGTTGGCACCCTGCCTGGGATTGGTTCCTGCCTTGTGCCCTGTGTTGGCTGGGATTGGCTCCAGCAGACCCCCGTGACCCTGTGTTTGGATTCAGCGGGTTGGAAAATGGATGGATGGATTTTGAAGACTCTTTTCTCAAGTTAAAGGTTTTTCTATGTTTGTTCCTTAACCTTGAAAGGCATCTTGAGATTTTGGAACCATTAAACCATTTTTGAAGATCTAACCCCTTTTAGGTTGAAGAAGACCAATGTATTTGGGGTTTCAGCTAATTTGGGATAAGGTCTATTCTAGGTAGGCTGAGGCCTGGCCTGTCTTGTGTATCCTTCAGGAGGCCTCACACCCTCATTTGCTATGGCCCTGACTCCAAATCATGAAAAAGAAGTGAATATTTGGGCCATACAGTGTGATCTTCAGTTTAAATTTCTTAGTTACTCATGCATATGAGCTCCAAAGTAACTCATCAAAAACATACACATTTTCCAGTCCTCTCATGACTAGATATTATACCACTAGATAAAAAATAACTGTAATCCATAACAAACTTGAAATCTAAAATTACACGTATTTTAGTTTCCTGTACTTCACTAAGTGGGGATGAAGGTAAAGATGACAAATGCACATTCCCTTTTAAGTCTGTGCCATATGAATTGATATTAGTAAGCCTTAGGATCTTGAAGTGTGAAAGATACTTTTTTATCTATATACAGTACGTTCCTATAAAATAACAATAGGTGGAGTGCCATCCAGGTCACTGAAAATTCATGGTTGTGCCAGGTATGAAAGATGCTATATAATAAAAATCAATGAATTGATAACAGGGGGTCCAGGGGATCAGCAAATAATGCTAAACTGAAAAGCCATGGTTAACTTGACACATCATGTTGTAACACTGAGAGATATCAAACAGTGCATAGCATCTTGCTACATCACATACTTCAGCCAGCCTGAGTCTGTGATCCTCCACTACTTGTGGTTTCCTGTTAGTGGACCCTGTCTTGTCTTCCAAGAGTTTGAATACTGTATGTGCACTTTTGGTCACCATGCTGTTCTGCAAATTCAATCATTAGAATTTGATCATTGAAATTATGTGCAGACTTTCTTATGGGCTTTGAAATTGGTAATCAATAACTTAAAGACACTTTTTATAAAAAGTATGTTTTGGGAATTCATTGTATAAATTAAATCAAATGCTTTGACACCCAGCAAAAATAGCTGTCTCTGTGAGATCAGAAAACACATTTATGGGATAAGCTTGTGTTTTTTCTAAATGTGTTTTTATCATTAAACTTTCTGTTTAAAAATGAAAAACAGCTTTATTAAGTTATCCTGGCTGTGTAGTGGTTAGCTGCCTCCAGCTGCTTGGTTCATATTCCTAACAGTTGTCAGTTTGGAGTATATACATTCTTCCTGAGTATGTATGGTGTTTTTATTTGTAGTATGGTTACCTCCCACATCATTATGACATATATGTTTTAGCTTAACCAATGAACCTAAACTTGCCCAGACTTCACATGCTTCAATATAACTATAAGACCCTACACCTCACCTAGCCTGACCTAGAATGTCAACCAATAATAGGATCATTGCAGACATTGGGGAAGAAGGATACATACAACAGTGTGAACTCCATGAAGTTGTATATTTCTTCGATTTCCCAAACATCTATCTGGATCAGATCAGATTTGCACCAAGCACTGACTGGGCAGTAGTTATTTATTGTAGAGGCAGTGTAAGCTTACTTTGCTTTATCAGTCATGTTGATGTGGTAGCTTCAGTAAAGAATTGGAGTATAAATTTGTTAGAAATAATGTAGTAATGATCGATGCCAAGAACAGCTAGCTGTTTTTGAACTTGCTGATTGGATAAGATTTCATAACCAAGCTTACCTGTAAGCATATGCTCAGATCCTGGACCTTACTGGCAATAACAATGAAGTCAGAACTAATAAACTGCTGAATACTATAGATTTTATTCATTACTGTGCTGAGCCATTCCTTTTAATTGTTGCAAAGTATGTTGTGAAAGTACACCTTGTACAACGTATTATATTTTTGTTTAAATAATGAGAAGTGTGAAAAAGAATTCTGTTTTTATGATATACAGCAATAAAGTAATTAACTATGAGTGAGTGTTAATGTGTGTATATGGCCAGATGTCCACATGACCGTCGTCATCAAGTTCTTCCATGTGAACCCTGAATACAATGAGGACTGAGTGTGAAGTCATTTAGGTAGAATGCCTAGAGGGGGCTGGGTGGTCTCGTGGTCTAGAAAGCCCTGCAGATTATTTATTTTTCTCCAGCCGTCTGGAGTTTTTTTTTTTTTTTTTTTCTGTCCTCCCTGGCTATCGGACCTTACTTTTATTCTATGTTAATTAATGTTCCCTAATTTTATTTTCTTATTTATTTTGCCTTTTTTCTCTTTCTTCATCATGTAAAACACTTTGAGCTATATCATTTGTATGAAAATGTGCTATATAAATAAATGTTGTTGTTGTTATGTATGAGCATCTTCCCTGCTGAACTGGCACAATATTCCAGTTTAACTCCTGCTTTGTGTATAAAGCTACTGGGATAGGCTCTAGCTCTGCATGACTCTGTATGGCAAAATGTTTATTTAAAAAATTGATAGATTTTAATTTTTTTACTGAAGAATAAGATGCCACAAGGAGGTGTTGAGAGTTAAGCTAAGAAGCAAAGGTTCACTGGGGGACTGTCAGGTAAGTAACAAAGATTGCAGCTTTGAAGGAACGAAACAAAAAAAAGGAGGTTGCTGATAGCCAGAAAAACGATAGGCAGATTATATGGGGCAATGTCATTAGAAGACAATTAAATCACTTCTACCCACCTAAATCTTTGCAAAGTGTCAATCAGTTCTTAAAGAATCAGTTATCAGTATTTGACATTTTGAAAATAAGCAATAGAACCCACTAGAAGTGTACATGCTTGTGCAAATACAAATTGTAAACATGACATGTTTGAAAAAGCACACAATTACCAAACAAGCTGAAAGCGCTCCCATGCCCCCCACAACAGTATAACATGATTTCTGTCAGGAGTTACCTTCATCACCCAATGACCCTTTTAAAGCTATTTTGGAGAAAGCACAGTGAGGAATTATATGCACATCTGGCAGTTTTTACCTGCTCCACCAAAGGTACCATATGAATAAGTGACAGGCATGCAGGGGCCTCAGAAATTTCAAGTGTTGAAGTACTGGAACTGGAACTAAATTATTGCTTCCTTACCTCACAATCTAGACCTCTGAGCAGCACACGTTTGTTCCTTTGAAAAAAATATTAGTGGAAATGTGCAATACGCTTAGCAGAACTGTTGAGGGGCCCAGATTACCTCTACATTCAAAAGGACTACAGGCTATGCATTTTTAACATTTTACCCTTTACATACATGGATTATGGTGATCTCAATTTACAGCAGTTCTGCAGTCACAAGTAAGCACATAAAATTCCCAACTTTTTCTTTTCAAGTAAATTTCAATTAATTTTCAATTAGCGACTTATGTTTTCTTTATTTCAAAAGAAGTAAAATAGGTTTAACATGGATGAGTACATGTCAGTCATCATTAATGGTTATGAACAGGACTGTACTTATACTTGTAGTCTAGTGCACACATGTCACTGAAAAGTAACCAGCAGGATTTGTGGTAAGTTCAGTAATTTATAAGCAGAATGATCAGTAGCTGGTTGTTTAGCTGGAACCTACTGCATGTGATCCCGATTTTCCTAAAACCACATCACAGGCATGCTGCCTTAGAAAGTATTTGCCAGTAGGAGGGAGAGGTGACACCCCATGATCTCTCAGCAATGACAGCACATTTCAACGAATGTAAATAGTTGCCTTGCAATAAGCCTTTCACAAGCTGTTTAGCTGAGTAGAGGCAGAATCTGCTGTCTGAGTCCTAACTACACATCCAAGCCGTACCATCTCAGGAAGTATTTGTCTGTAGGAGGTGGAGGTAACACTCCATGATCCCTCAGCAAGGATAGCCCGTCTCTGCTGAGGGATCAATCAACAGTAAGTACTGGGTTTTCTTGACGTCATATTACCTTTTCCATTTCTATGCAGTACTTGGTCATTATGGTAAACTGTAGGATAATCAAGCATATAGTCAACATAATATACTGAACATACCCATAATTCATTTTCGTTTAAATTATGTGTTTTGTGATTTAAATGATAGTAATATAATGTCACTGTCATTTTATTTATAAATTGGAAACATTCTGTGAAATAAGTAATAAAGCATTATACATTTTTGCTGGTATTTATATTAATGGACACTTTCAGCGCATGTTTCCACTTACATGCAAAGTTCCATCTCTGACAACATTTATAGTCTGGGGGCTTCCTGTATTAATAACTCAGTATCTCTTTATATAAATCATTACCAATCAGCATTGAAGTTGCTAGTGTGGAGGATTGCCGGCTTTCCAGTCCGGCCCTCACCCCCAGGCCGCTAGGAGGAGCCCTCCGGACAGCATATTGGTGCCCCGAGTTCCAGCAGGGCCTCATGGACTTTGTAGTTTCTATACACAGCCCTGCTGGTACCTTGGGGGCCGCCAGGAGTCGCTGTGAAGGGGCTAGTGGACTCTTGCATGCCCTATAACCCGGGAGTGCATGTCAGTCACGTGACTCGAGGAAGTGACGTGCTCCCAGGATGAAGAAGAGGACTGTTTGCCCTGACCCGGAAGGAAATGGACTTGTGGGTTTGGTTTGGAACCACTTCCGGGTCAGGAGCTATAAAAGGACTATGGGTAAGCCCAGACATTGAGCTGAGCTGGGAGGAAGGTGGGCTAAGTGTCTGGGCGAGGAGGAGAGAGAGTTTTGTATTGGTTTATTGGTGTTTATGAGTGTGGGGAGGAGAGTGCTTGGTGCACTGTATTATAATAAAAAGAATTATTATTATACTTTCACCTGGTCATCAGAGTGGTACCTGAGGGTTCGAGAGGTGGACAAGCGCTATATCTGCTACACTGGCGTAGTCGGCAGGATACCCTGGCCGTCTGGAGGCAGAGGATCTGCATTTAAAATTATATTCATTGTGGCAGAGAACCCTAAGAAGGTCCCTCTAGTAACCGCGGAGGTGAAAACTCCACCCGCGAAGAAGAACGCTGCTATCGTGGGCCGTGACACGCAGTCAGCTGCAATGGGGAAAAGGTCTGGCAAGAAGAAGGCCAACAGCACCTGGGTGAAGACCGCAACCGACGCCGAGCTGACCTGGGCTTACCTGACTGGGTGTGAGGAGGACCGGCAGCCGATAAAAGATGAACAAATCCGAAGGACAAAGCAGTAAGAAGGCTGCCAGCAATCGGCTGCATCAACAGCCCTGAACGAATCGGGGACACAGCGGGAAAATCCGGAGGTATGTGCCGGGGCAACGCCCGATGGGCAAGGGATATTTTCTTCCTATTTTGCAGAGGCCTGCCTTCGGAAAACTCCCGGTGACTCGGATACCTGCCTCGTACTGTGGCAAAATGGCCGCGATACCCAGAAGGCAAGTCAGGCTGGAAGTCGGCTGGAAGCGGCCAACCCATTCATGGGATGTGTCCACGTGACCTCACGCGACGGCAACCAGGAAGAAGGTCAGTTTGGAGCCGTCGGTGAGGTCAATAATTCCCCAACGCGTCTGCGCTCCCTGAAGGGGAAGGGGGCAGCGAGCGAAGCAGCGCCAACACTAAATGAAGGTAAAGAGGGCGGGAAGTGACTGTAGTGTCTGCCGGCAAAGTTAAAAAGGCAGACCGCAGCCAGCCACGGGAGGCTACCCGTTCCTCTAAAGACTCCATGTCCCAGGAGCCCTTGCGCTCATCAGCAGAACACGTGCCAGATGCGGACGTGTCCATTGGCTCCCGGCTGGAAGGTAAGGGGAACGCGGAAGCTACCTTGCCTCCAGCCGAACTAATTAACTATATGACTGTACGGGATCTCGAAGAGGTACTCGACCCCGTAATGGGTTTCTTTCAGGGGATCGAGGACCTGAGGAGACGGTTGGAGGAGCTGGGAGCCACGGTCGAAGCGCCGCTGAGGAGACTGCATGATTACCTGTGGCGATTAGGCCGTGAAGCCCCGGCCTCAATTGATTCGGCGGTGCAGGTGAGTGAAATCTGCGCCGTATATAATAAGGGGACGCAGTGTGAACCGGCACCGTGTTTAATAAGTAGCGGCTGCCAAAGCACTGTGAATCCGACAGTCGAATGTGGCACAATGACGGAGTGGTCGGGCAATTGTCCGTTAGAACCGGAGCAGCGGTATCAGACGCCGCTCTGGACTAAGGCGGACCTTAAGAGCCCGACCCGCGTAAAGAGGGGGTTGTCGCTTGTTACTGAAGGGGCGGGGGAAGTACCGATCACCCCGGTGCAGCTGAATAGTGCTGTTACCCGGAGCGATACGGTACTAATGACGCCGCCTCCGAGTTTGCATAGGACAACGGGTGTGCAAACAGCAAAGAGGCTCTCTCTTTTCCATAGAGAGCCTCACGCTGTGCATAAGCCCCAGAGAAAGCAGGAGATCCCCGAATTAAAACGAGGGTCTCCTAACAAAATAAAGAAAAGGGCAGAGAGCAGCAAGGCGGCCATAATTCCCTCCTTGGCGGAGGACAGGGTGGAGCTAACCCTGACGGAGTTTCCAAGGTGTTTTAGGTCCCAAGAAGAGAGGCGACCAGGAGGACGGCGGCGGTGTTACAACTGCCGTCAACCGGGCCACCTATGGCGAAGTTGTCCCCGGAGGACAGGGGAGCGGTGGGATAACCGATACACTGTTCCCCCAAGGTTCGCTTGGGGGTCTCGACATCGTCGCCAGGGTCCGGACGACGCGTCCTCTTGGAGGAGAACGTCCCTCGCGGGGATCAACGCTCCGCCCCAGTTGGCTTCGCTGAGAGGGGGGAACTGTGGAGGATTGCCGGCTTTCCAGTCCGGCCCTCACCCCCAGGCCGCTAGGAAGAGCCCTCCGGACAGCATATTGGTGCCCCGAGTTCCAGCAGGGCCTCATGGACTTTGTAGTTTCTATACACAGCCCTGCTGGATACCTTGGGGGCCGCCAGGAGTCGCTGTGAAGGGGCTAGTGGACTCTTGCATGCCCTATAACCTGGGAGTGCATGTCAGTCACGTGACTCGAGGAAGTGACGTGCTCCCGGGATGAAGAAGAGGACTGTTTGCCCTGACCCGGAAAGAAATGGACTTGTGGATTTGGTTTGGAACCACTTCCGGGTCAGGAGCTATAAAAGGACTATGGGTAAGCCCAGACATTGAGCTGAGCTGGGAGGAAGGTGGGCTAAGTGTCTGGGCGAGGAGGAGAGAGAGTTTTGTATTGGTTTATTGGTGTTTATGAGTGTGGGGAGGAGAGTGCTTGGTGCACTGTATTATAATAAAAAGAATTATTATTATACTTTCACCTGGTCATCAGAGTAGTACCTGAGGGTTCGAGAGGTGGACAAGCGCTACATCTGCTACACTAGTTAATAGAAATTGATTGCTTCAGGGCTTGTACAATATTATTCGTCCTCTATTTCATGTCCATATAAAGCACCTTTTAATATCTCTTACTACAGTAAGATTTAATTATGTGATTAAACAGGTGATTATTTCTACTTTCCTTTTCCCATTCAATGTGCATGTGCCCAATAGATATTTGTGCAAGGTGATATATGAAGGAGGAGGTTTTTTCAAAATAAAATGCTGAAGGTAAAGAAGACAGACAGTGGTTTCAAGGTCAGATAGCTCCACTAACTTATCATGGTGCTGGGGAATGGTGATGTGTTGTATGGTGATTAGCATATGCAAGTATGAATTTCACTCTGCGCTGTACACATGACAATAATGAGCCTATAATCCCTTAATCATATTCTATTTTTAGGTTTTAGCCAAAATGAAATACTGTGACATTTCCTGTAGTTAACACCATTAGAAGGCCATCAGGTTAGGAATATTTTTGAGAAGTTAACAGAGTCAAAAACAAAATCAAAGCAACTGCTAATTTTTGAAATCCTACTCCTTATTTTTTAAATGTCTACACTATCTGTATGCAAACGTTAAAGACGCATACGGCGCCACCCCGCTGCCTGCGCTTGGGAAAGCAGATCATAACCTGGTTCTGCTTCAGCCTTACTACAAACCAAAAGTGAGGGTCCTACCTGCAACCACATGATCGTTCAGGAAGTGGACCCCGGAGGCTGAGAATGCTCTGAGAGAATGTTTTGGAACTACAGACTGGGATATCCTGCAGGGATCACATAGTGAGAACATTGAGGAAGTTGTTGACTGCACTACTGACTACATCAACTTCTGTATGGATATTGTAGTTCCAGTAAGAACTGTACGCTGCTATGCTAACAACAAGCCATGGATTACAAGTGACATCAAGGGCCTTTTGAACCAGAAAAAAAGGGCTTTTAAAGACGGTGATCAGCATGAACTCAAGCGCGTGCAGAAGGAACTCCGAGTCCAGCTCAGGGCGGCGAAGGAGCAGTACAGGAGAAAGCTGGAGCAGAAGTTGCAGAATAACAGCATGAAGGAAGTGTGGGATGGGATGAAGATCATCACTGGCTGCAGCTCGAAGCGGGGTACCACCATCGAGAGAGACGCGAAGAGAGCAAACCAAATGAACAACTTCTTTAACAGGTTTGACCACCCTAGCCCACTCTCACTCTCACCTTGGAGTACTGCACCCTCCACACATCCTTCTGCTGATACCAGCATAGGAGAGACATCCCCACCCATAATTACAACAGCGCAAGTGAGCAGAGAGCTGAGGAGATTACGTGCCAGCAAAGCAGCGGGTCCAGATGGAGTATCGTCACGACTGCTGAAGGTCTGTGCATTTGAGCTGGGGGGTCCTCTACAGCGCATCTTCAACCTGAGCCTGGAACAGGGGAGAGTCCCGAGGCTTTGGAAAACATCTTGCATCACCCCAGTCCCAAAGGTATCACGTCCTAGTGAGCTGAATGACTTCCGGCCTGTTGCTCTGACATCACATGTGATGAAGACCATGGAGAGGCAGCTGCTTCACCACCTGAGGCCACAGGTTCAACACAACATCGACCCTCTGCAGTTTGCATATCAGGAGAAGGTGGGAGCGGAGGATGCCATCATCTATATGCTACATCGATCCCTCTCTCACTTGGACAGAGGCAGTGGTGCTGTAAGAATTATGTTTCTAGACTTCTCTAGCGCCTTCAACACAATCCAACCTCTGCTCCTTAGGGACAAGCTGACAGAGATGGGAGTAGATTCATACCTGGTGGCATGGATCGTGGACTATCTTAAAGACAGACCTCAGTATGTGCGTCTTGGGAACTGCACGTCTGACATTGTGGTCAGCAACACAGGAGCGCCACAAGGGACTGTACTTTCTCCGATCCTGTTCAGCCTATATACATCGGACTTCCAACACAACTTGGAGTCCTGCCACATGCAAAAGTTCGCTGATGACACTGCTATCGTGGGCTGCATCAGAAGTGGGCAGGAGGAGGAGTATAGGGACCTAATCAATGACTTTGTTAAATGGTGCGACTCAAACCACCTACACCTGAACACCAGCAAAACCAAAGAGCTGGTGGTGGATTTTAGGAGGCCCAGACCCCTCATGGACCCAGTGATCATCAGAGGTGACTGTGTGCAGATGGTGCAGACCTATAAATACCTGGGAGTGCAGCTGGATGATAAATTAGACTGGACTGCCAATACGGATGCTTTGTGTAAGAAAGGACAGAGCCGGTTATACTTCCTTAGAAGGCTGCGTCCTTCAACATCTGCAATAAGATGCTGCAGATGTTCTATCAGACGGTTATGGCGAGCGCCCTCTTCTACGCGGTGGTGTGCTGGGGAGGCAGCATTAAGAAGAAAGACGCCTCACGCCTGGACAAACTGGTGAGGAATGCAAGCTCTATTGTTGGCATGGAGCTAGACAGTTTGACATCTGTGGCAGAGAGACGGGCGCTCAGCAGGCTCCTATCAATTATGGAAAATCCACTGCATCCACTAAACAGTGTCATCTCTAGACAGAGGAGCAGCTTCAGCAACAGACTGCTGTCACTGTCCTGCTCCACTGACAGACTGAGGAGATCGTTCCTCCCCCAAACTATGCGACTGTTCAATTTCACCCCTTAGGGTAAACGTTAACATTATATTAAGTTATTGTCTATTTTTTACCTGCATTATTATCAATCTTTAATTTAATATTGTTTTTGTATCAGTAAGGTGCTGCTGGAGTATGTGAATTTCCCCTTGGGATTAATAAAGTATCTATCTATCTATCTATCTATCTATCTATCTATCTATCTATCTATCTATCTATCTATCTATCTATCTATCTATCTATCTATCTATCTATCTATCTATCTATCTATCTATCTATCTATCTATCTATCTATCTATCCTTTAATCAAATTTCTTAAAGGAGGAGATTAACATGCACAATTAAAATGATGCTTGTTTACAGTAGGAAAACAACTAGCTGGTGATGGTGTGTTCTTAATGTTAACCTAATAAGCTCAACTTTTTAGCAAACAGAGAAAAATCCCAAACTGGGCTCATAATTGTCCCATACTAAACATCAATTCAGTATATTTTAATATAAATAAATGCTTTCTATCATATCAAGTTTCTTTCCATCCAGGCAATGTCAGCCTGTTATCATCTGTTCTGTGATAAGCTATTTGATGCTTGTGTGTACAGTTTTCCTTTATACCAATGTGACCACCAAACCTTGACATGAATCATGTAATGTTTTCAAACACTCATAATTCAGTCCAGGATTGTAAGGAGCTGGAACCTGTCCTGTCACCAGCTATAGAAAGAGTGAGTCTATTGCACTGGCACATCCATGGGCTAGTATAAAGCCGTAATTAATCTAACATGATCATCTTACAGACATGGGAAGAAAACCAGAACATCCAGAAAAAAGCCTGAACAGATGTGGGGGGAATTTGCAAAAATCTTTACATACAATATTAGGCTCTTGATGTAGCAATACAAACTATCGCACCACCTCCATCAGTCTAATTTAGGGAAGCAGGAAGCTGATGTCTATAATAACAACATCAACTGCATGTCAGAAAGCAAACCTTCATGAGATACCAGCTGGCATGACATTTTTTTTTTGTGTTGTGGTGTGAGATCCCAAAAAACCCAAATTTAGTGAGAATACTTAAACACCAGGTGCACTACTGTGAAAATTGTGGCAAAAATGTAATTCTAGACTAATTTTTATATTGTGTGTTCACAAATAACTTTGAAGTATTTATATATATTTTTGGTACAATTAATATAGTTACAAAGTAAAGTAAAGAAGAAGAAGGATATTATATTATATAACATTACAGTATTATTGTTAAGGTGTTAAAATAAAGTACATATGTAGACATTGGAAAATATTTATGGAACATATTTATTTGTGTATTTGTGTTTTGAATGTTAAATTAAAAAAAAAGAAAATCTTTATTTTGCATAAAGGAATGATATTATCCTGTGTCACAGTCATTTCATTCCTAAGTGTTTGCATGATAATGAGATGCTGTGAAATAAAGATTTGAAATAAAGACTGTGGTTCCCTCTTGTGGCTGAAACAGATATTGCAGCATTATTGGACATTGCGTTGTGTGCTCAGTAGATACATACTGTATTTTATTAAAGAAGAAGTTGTAGGAGTGGGGTTATATGTTTTATGTGAGCTATATTATATTTGTACAGTAAGTATATGCTGTGTTCTGATTTATAAATATATTTGAAATTACTATTTTTAATTCTGCCTTGTGTCCAGGGCCGTCTGAATAGTCACCCCATTACCATGAACTGCACTGATTACACCTGGTGATGAGTGAATGGCTGAATAATACTTTGCCTTAAGCAATTATTTCTTTGTAAATTAAAATTTATATGTAATTTTTTTTAAATATTGTTATGTATAGTATGTTATTATAGTATGTTATTTATAGTATGTTATTTTGTATAGTATATTATTTATAGTATTCAGTAATATGTTTTTTAAGTATTATTCTTAAATGTTGCTGTTGAATGTGTTTACAATTATGTGCATAACTTAAATGTAAAAATCAGTTAATTTCACAACTTAAATGAAGTCATTCATGATGATTTACTTGTCTCTTAAACTTAGGGCAGTATGGCCGAATGACTCCCTGCTAATAAACTGGACAGTACTGTGAACCTTATGAGCAATAGATTGAACAGTTGCATGGATACACAACAGTTTTCTGTGGACAATCCAAAGAGTCCATGAGTTGGAGTTGTGATTTTCAGGGATCAACCGCCAGCTCATACTCAAAAGTCAAGAATCTTGTTGGTTTCAAGAACAGGTTTCAATAGCATATGTATATATGGACACATCTTGGCACAAAGACTTGACAAAACTGATCATATTTGACCTATACCTGTTCCAGTTATAGTTCCTGTCCAGACAGAATCCATTATCAGATAATAAATAAAATGCATGAAGAAGGAAAAGAATATGCAAGACTTGGAACAATGACATGACAACTCAGCCACACAAGACATTCATATTATAGCATCTGAGAGTTCTCAGTTAATAGAGCTGCATATTATTGAAGATTCAAGAGAATTATGTACAGTATATCATGCTTTTTCACATAAACACACCCTGATCCAGAATCAAACCTAGGAATTATGGTTATTTCTGCCTTGTTTACTGATTAAAAAAAAACGAAAATCAAGTTCCTTTGTTGGGAAGCAGTGTTTCTCCAAATCGAATTTAACCTAACATGACCTGATCTACCAACACCTTATACCCAACAAGACGCACAGACAAAAAGTTTGAAACGAAAAACCATCTAAACACCATTGCTATAGTTATGAACTATGTAATTATTATTGAAAAAGAATTGCTTCCTTTCATCTTAAAACAAATATAATTTCAATCAAATGTCAAAAATATGCATACCTAGCAAAACGATCCAACATTTATGAAATTGAACTTTCTTGTCATTAAGTGCTCAACCTTGTGTACAATAAAAAGTAGGCATGTGCCTAAAGAATAAGCTTGAATTTTTAAGTTAAATTATTTTTCATACTTGTGGTATGTTGTCATTTGCCACAGGCACTTGGTGTGTTTATTGAAGTTGTATTTAGAAAGTTTGCAAACGAAAAAACACCTCTCTGAGTGGCTTGTAATTTCAACTAATAGGTCACAAATCCAAATGTGAAATAGTAGCCTTATACAGTAGCAAACTGATCACACCCATTTCGAAGTAGAAAAGTTAATGGTTTCTTAACGCCTGCCATCTGTGTTTCAAAGGTTATGTTTATGACAACAATATAAAACCAAAAATAATTTTATCACAGCTATTTCTCAGAATTTGTCAGAAATAACAGGTCTCTGTTCATAGTGACTTGTGTGGTTGGAAGTTTCATGACAGTTTTATTACCTGGGTTACATCTTGCCTGAAGAAGGGGCCTGAGTTGCTTCGAAAGCTTGCATATTGTAATCTTTTTAGTTAGCCAATAAAAGGTGTCATTTTGCTTGGCTTTTCATTACCTGGGTTCAAATCCAAACTGTTATACTCTAAGTCCTGCTGCGGACTGAACACACAGGCAATTGCAAAAGCTGACCAACATAATGTGTTCTGTATCCATTACACAGTTGTTGTTATGGCTATATGCTCTGGGGATGCTGTACTTTAAATACTGTCACAATATGTTTTAATATTGTGCTACTGTCCCATATATGGAAATGAAACCTCTCGGAGCTGCTGGAGAGCTGTTGCCTTCTAAAAGCACCTAATCTGACAGGCAGGAATTTGGGATTCGATAGCCATCTAAAGCATTGCCTTTGCAATTTTCTATAATAACCAAATTAGTATTTCATATGAGTAACTAAGGATTACCTAAGGGAGTTTACCATTAGGACAATGGAGCAATGGCTGCTGAAAAATAGGGCTTTGCAGTCATGTTGTGAATAATAAATACAAAATCAGTCATTTCAAGCAGGAATAACCACTAGAAACACTAGTAATGTCTTGGCTTTATTTTTAAATCAATTTAATGGTATCTTGATAATAGAAGCTTTAAACTGGTACTGTATTTCATGGCAATTTTTAGTTAATAATTTTGTATTATTTATTGATGGTCACATTTCAAAATTCATTTCATTTTTTGTGTATTTATTATTTATATAATTTTTTCCTAAATATTCCTCCATATACAATAGCTGAACACATGCAGTTGACTAATAACAAGAGCCTCCAGCCACTTAAAACAGCAAGAAAAAAATAGCTCAGGAAGCTGTAAGACGTTGCACCAACAAGTAATGGCTTGAGTTCCATGGAAAGATCCACAGATAAGCTGATACCTACTGTACAATGTCCGAGAGTTGTACATGCAGATCGAGAAGGCCCATGGGCTGGTACAGTGAACATTAGGTCTGCTCACATCTAAAAAATACTCATGATTAAAATTTTAATGATGGACAGAGCACTTTTTAGTGCTTTTCTTCAGAACGAAAACTATTGTTAGTTCAGCCTTGAGTGCTGTCAAAAGCCTAATGGTAGTACTAAATGTGTAGATTGAGCCCAGCAAATCTATAGGCCATCAGAAAAGTCTTCTGATGGAATAGCCACAGAAGGTAATTCAAAGCTATAAAAACATTCTCCTCCTGCTTCTGCATATCAATGTTGGACAGATGGGACTGAATTACAGGTCATGAGAGATACCAGAAGTTTTACTCTATAAAAAATAGAGTTGAGAGAAGTGGTTGCAACAGCAAAAGAGGCATTTCTCTGCTTGTATTATTAGTAAACTGTCTGTATTCCTAGTACTAGTCACACTCCTTAAAATACAGTAACTGAACAAATCAACCTTGAGTTACAGTGTGGCTTTAAAGTTGTAAGGTGTTCAGCTGGCATGATACTCACCTTGCTACAAGTGCAGAAAACATGCAGAGAACAAGGGAAGCCCCGCTGCATTGCAGATACTGTCTTTGCTAAAGCATTTGACTTGGTCAGTCAGGATGACCTATTTAAGCTATTGGCAAAGATAGGTTGTCTTCTAAAGCTGCTTAGTGCCATCTGCTCCTTTTATGAGAAAATAAGGGAATGGTTCAGTATGCTGCCTTTACGATCTTAAGCAGAGTCAAGGAGGTATGTGTACTTGCACCCTCTCACTTGGGACCTTTTTTGTCAATACCCTGAATTATGCATTTTAGTCATCAGCTAAAACATCTACGTTTGCACAATGTCTGACCAAGGACTGTTTGCTCTTTCCCTTATGAGAACAAAGACCAGAATTAATGCACCTCTAATTAGAGACTTGCTTTTTTGTTGATAATTGGTGCTGCCATGTCTCAAACTATAGAGTACAGACGAACCCCGAAATTCGCAGGGGTTACGTTCCTAGAGCACCCGCGAATTGTGAAAAGCCGCAAATTTTGGATGTGGTAAAAAAAAAATGCCTATAAATGCCTATTTTTATAGTGTGACAGACGACCGGCTACGGACTCCGGTCGCCACCCCCAGGCCGCTGGGAGGAGCCCTCCGGACAGCATATTCGTGCCCCGAGTTCCAGCAGGGCCTCATGGACTTTGTAGTGTCGTTACACAGCCCTGCTGGATACCTTGGGGGCCGCCAGGAGTCGCTGTAGGGGGGCTAGTGGGCTCTTGTGTGCCCTATAACCCGGGAGTGCATCCCAGTCACGTGACTGGAAGAAGCGATGTGCTCCCGGGATGAAGAAAAGGACTTTGCCCTGACCCGGAAGGAAAACAGACTTGTGGGTTTGGCTTGGGGCCACTTCCGGGTCAGGGGCTATAAAAGGACTCTGGGTGAGCCCAGACATTTGAGCTGAGCTGGGAGGTAGGGTGGCGACGTGTCTGGGAGAGGAGGAGTATTGTTATTATTGAGAAAGAGTTTATTGTATATGAGTGTGGAGTGGAGGGTGCTTTGTGCACATTATAATAACGAAATAAAAAGTTATTATTATTATACTTTCACCTGGTCCGAAGAGTGGTACCTGAGGGTTCGAGAGGTGGATGACACGCGTAACTGCTACACTGGCGTAGTCGGCAGGATTCTCTGGCCGTCTGTTGGCAGAGGATCTGCTTTAATAATTCAAATTGTTGTGGCAGAGAACCCTAAGAAGGTCCCTCTAGTATCCGCGGAGGTGAAAACACCCCACCACGAAAGAGAGCACTACGAAGGTGATGAGTCTCATCTCTTACCGGTTCATGATGGGGAAAAAATCCAGAAGAAAGAATGAGCGAGCCCCCACAATACAGAAACTCGCAGAAATGTGGCCACCGGAGGACGCCGCGACGCTGTGGTCTTACCTGACGGGTCCTGCGGAAGACAAGGAAAAAATCGACGCAGTGAGGGAACACTGGCTAAGGCAACAACAAAGCAGTGAAAAGATGACTGTACTGGAGCCTGAAGCAATCCCTCATACGTCGGAGGTATGTGTCGCGAAAAAATCCGAGGCGCAAGGAACTGTATTTTCTTGTTTTACAGAAGCCGAGCGGTTCGGGAAAGCATATAAGATAGACGCATGCCTCATACCTGGGCAAGATGGCCGCGATGATGAGGAGTCTGTAGATGTACAGCTGGGGAGCCTATTCGTTGACGACGATCACATGGACCATCCTGGTGCAGGCTGGGAACGACGTGGGGTAAACACGAAGTCACCTGACCAGGAAGGGGCCTGTTTATTCGCTGAAACGCGGCGCGTGACTGCGCGCGATGGATGTTGGGATAAAGGAGGTCAGTTACGGTCCGTTTGTGAGGTCGTATTTCCCCGAACGACTCCGGACTCCCTGAAGGGAAAGGGGGAGGCGAGCGAAGCAGCGCCAACTCAAAACAAAGGTAAAGAGGGACGGGACGTGACTGTAGGGTCTGCCGGCAATATTAAAAAGGCAGACCGCAGCCAGCCGCAGGAGGCTACCCGTCCCTCTAAAGACTCCATTTCCCAGGAGCCCTTGCGCTCATCAGCAGAGCACGTGCCAGGAGTGGACGTGCTCATTGGTTCCCGGTCGGCAGGTGACCTAAATAAGGAAGTGGCCTTACTGCCAGCCGAAATAAATAACTTTACAAACTTGCAGGAGCTCGAGAAATGTCTCGCGCCCCTTTACGCTTTCTTCCAGGGACTACAGGAGGTGAAGGAGCGTGTCGAAGAGCTGGGAGCTGCAGCCGAAACGCCGTTGAGGGGATTGCAGGAATACCTTCGGCGGTTAGGCCATGAAGCCCCGGCCTCGATTAATGCGGCGGTGCAGGTAGGTGCTCTCTGTACCGTATATAATAAGGGGACGCAGTGTGAATCGGCACCGCGTTTAATAAGTTGCGGTTGCCAAAGCGCTGTGTCTCCGACAATAGAGTGTGGCACCATGACGGAGTGGTCGGGTAATTGTCCGTTAGAACCGGAGCAGCGGTATCAGACGCTGCTCTGGACTAAGGCGGACGTTAAAAGCCCGATCCGCGTGATAAGGGGGTTGCCGTTGGTTAATGATGAGGCGGGGGAAGCACCGATCGTCCCGGGACAGCTGAATAGTGCTGTTACCCGGAGCGATACGGTACTAATGACGCCGCCTCTGAATTTATATAGGACAACGGGCGTGCAAACAGCAAAGAGGCACTCTCTCTTCCATAGAGAGCCTCACGTTGTGCACAAGCCCCAGAGAAAGCAGGAGATCCCCACACAGAAATGCGGGTCTCCTAACAGGGAAAAGACAAGGGCAAAGAGCAGCAAAGCGGCTGTTAACCCCTCCTTGGCGGAGGACAGGGTGGAGCTGACAGAATTCCCGAGGTGCTTCAGGTCTCGGGAAGAGAGGCCACCAGGAGGACGTCGGCGGTGCTACAACTGCCGGCAACCGGGCCACGTATGGCGTAGTTGTCCCCGGAGGACAGGGGAGTGGTGGAACAGCAGATGCACCGTTCCCCCAAGGTTCGCCGGGGGGTCTCGACAACAGAGCCACGGTCCGGATAAAGCGTTCTCCTGGAGGAAGACGTCCCTCACGGGAATCAACGCTCCGCCCCACTGGTTGTCGCTAAGGGGGAGGGACTGTGACAGACGACCGGCTACGGACTCCGGTCGCCACCCCCAGGCCGCTGGGAGGAGCCCTCCGGACAGCATATTCGTGCCCTGAGTTCCAGCAGGGCCTCATGGACTTTGTAGTGTCGTTACACAGCCCTGCTGGATACCTTGGGGGCCGCCAGGAGTCGCTGTAGGGGGGCTAGTGGGCTCTTGTGTGCCCTATAACCCGGGAGTGCATCCCAGTCACGTGACTGGAAGAAGCGATGTGCTCCCGGGATGAAGAAAAGGACTTTGCCCTGACCCGGAAGGAAAACAGACTTGTGGGTTTGGCTTGGGGCCACTTCCGGGTCAGGGGCTATAAAAGGACTCTGGGTGAGCCCAGACATTTGAGCTGAGCTGGGAGGTAGGGTGACGACGTGTCTGGGAGAGGAGGAGTATTGTTATTATTGAGAAAGAGTTTATTGTATATGAGTGTGGAGTGGAGGGTGCTTTGTGCACATTATAATAACGAAATAAAAAGTTATTATTATTATACTTTCACCTGGTCCGAAGAGTGGTACCTGAGGGTTCGAGAGGTGGACGACACGCGTAACTGCTACAATAGTTTAAACCCTAAATATGCCCCCAAAACACTTTCATTTCATTTCAAACTCAGCTTAATACATTACCCTAAAAAAAAGAATGTAAAGGTAAACCCATATACTGTACAGTACTGTACTGCTATGTCTCCTGCAGTGCTAGAATGTAAAATACCGATGTTGCCCCTATATGTACTGGAATTCAAGCAAACATGTTTTCTTTGTTATAAGTAGGGTAAATACGTAATAATTTAATTTAATAAAAAAACAGTAAAATGTACGGGTACTCACCAATAATGAATGATATTGATTGAAGATAATGATGATGATGAATTAGCTGTGCAGTACAATGAAGGTATGCAATGAAGATGACTGCACAGCAAAGCAGAGGATTTACAGCTCCCCGGGTGGCTACTGTGGCATAACTTTTCAGTTCCTAGAGTAAATCCAGTAGTTCAACCTTCTCCTGGAGTGTTTTAAACTTCTTCTGGCGCTTAGGTTAATTGCCAGAAGCCTTAGTAGGTACAGGGAGTTTGGGCAGCATTTTAGGGCTTTAAGAAGAATAAAACGAAAAACACGAGAACATTCAGCGAAACACTCGAGATAGCTATACGCTGTAAACTGTTATGATGCAGGAATGCTGGGCTGTCTGCCGGAGATGCGTCGCAGGGCAGCAGCCAATCAGCAGCAAGGAGAAACGCTCTTAGATTGGTTACTTTCACCATCCCAAGCCGCGTTTTCCTCTACGGTTGCTTTGTGTTCTCGCTACAGTACAATATTGTCACGGAAAAAAACATAAAAAAAATTGCGGAGGATATTTGCGGTTTCCACTAACAATCATTAGTTAGGTTCTAAGTAAAAATCTGTGAACGACTGAGGCCGTGAACTCTGAACCGCGACTTTGCGGGGGTTTACTTTATCTGCGCATTATAGTGGATCACATCTTTCAGACCTTCAGACTTTGAACTGTCTATCAGATTGTGAAAGACAAATATGGTGAGGCAAGACATTGATGTGCCTCCAGCTATCAAAAGAGATAATACAAATCGAAAATGATTCATCACTACACCTATCTTGGGCCCACCATCAACAATAATGTTTCTGCAGACATGGAGACAAACTTTCAAAAAGTAACTTCAATAGCATCTAATTTCTCCATCTGTATGTGGGAAAATAACAGGCTTACAACAAGGACCAATACGACACTTTCCAACACGTGTCAACAGCACTGTACTGTGTGGCAGTGAATCCTGGGTTCTATAAGACAAACTGAAAACAAACTCAATTGCTTTCAGTTGTGCTACTGTTGACGGGCCCATAACAATTCTTATTCTGAAGAACATTCCCAACACCAACATAATTTCATGTTGTAGTATCCCAGGCATTTTCACTTTGTTAAAGAAACATTACCTCCCATGACCTGGGCATGTTTTTGGTATGCAAGATAGTATTATATTAAAAATTGATTCTTCACTGAAAAGGTGTCACAAGGAAGACATCAGTAGGACATCCCAAGCAGGACATTAAAGGAGGTTTGCATGCATGACTTGAAGGTAATTGTCATGAGTACTAACCACTGGGAGGAAGATGTCAACAGCCACATCCAAGGGAATCTTTACAACAGCCTTAAACAAGGAGAAGAGAAGCTTCAGCCACCTGGCTGAAAAAAGCAGGGTCTACTTGCTTGTACAACTACCTACAGATGTAAACACTCTAATACTGACAGTTACTCCTCCATTAGCTGTAGTCAGTACTGTATAAATCAAGATCGTCAGTGCACACATACAAAGTTAGATATTACTAACAGGGTGATGAAAAGCAATAATATCTTGAAAACAACAATTTTCCTAATTTAGGAAACTACTCCTAACTACACCAGGATTTAGGAGAGCTAGTAAGCTGTCCTAACTCAGTTGTACAAATTCTGAAGCCAAAAAGACTATAACTAATATAGACACTCTCCAAAGTTTTTGGTTTCTATCCAGTCTCTGATAATCAAGAAATGCATGACTCCTGACCTTTATACCCTGTAAACAGTGTCAATATGGGTCATGACCTTCTGTTGCCCTGCACAACAACATGCCTACCTACTGTACACAAGCAAAGTCCAAAATAATGCTGCAATAAGACATTACACATTTTAATTATTTCAAAGATTTCCTTCAGGACAAAATAAACATTAAATATGAATTCTCACTATTTCAAAACTGGCCAAAAGAATATTAAATAAATGCAGAATGAAACCATAAGTTATTTAAAAAAAAAAAAACAGAATCATAGCATCTTCTCTTTTATCTTCATTTCCCCTGACTTTGGTCCCTTCTTCTTCTTCTAAGCCCATATATGTTACTCACTCTTTCCTCATCAGTTACATATTTGATGACAGCAATACAACCAAAATGTTTTATTTGTGGGTATATGCTTTCAAAGGAATACACTGAGCAAAAGGACATCCCTTAAGAAGAAAAGTCCAGTTTGCACTTTCTCCATGTGTCTGTATGTTTTCCTCTGGATACTCCTCTTTTCCTCCCATATCCCCAAATACATATAGTTTCAGTTAGCACAATGATTCAAAATGGTCTCCATAAGGCCGGAGGTATACTTCACACGACGTGACGCATGCTGCAGCGGACACTCCTGCTACGCAAGCGTTGAAGTGTTTATACTTGCGCGCATACTTTACGTAAATCTGGAGGAATCCGCCAGGTGGCAGTGCGAGATACTATCACGGTGAGAACATGTTCGGCTTCTCTGTGTTGTGAATTGCCTAGAACACCCATTAAATTCCGATGTCACCTTACCGCAATATCTCTGAAAAGGATGCTTATTGATTAAATCCAGGGATGTGTCCATTCCAGCAAGCATTGGGTACAAGTGAGAAACAATCCCTGGACGATGCCTCGGCTCATCGCAAGGTGAATACAAGCACACACATACATTAGTGTCATTTTAGCGGCACCAAATCCCCAAATCTGCATATCTTTGGAAGGAAACTGGAGCACACTGAGGAAACCCAGCAGGAAAACGTGTAAACTCCAGGCAGGGAATATCAGCGACGTGACTCCCTGCAAGACAGCAGCGCTAACGCTCCGCTATTGTGTCACCCCATGTGTGTAATTATTAACAGTATTCATTATTTAAACGAAATTACCGATTTATCTGTAAAATGTAATATACATACTTTAATGCTTTTCATCATGAAAGTGATATCAAGTATAAATCTAAGGATTCTAAATGTGCAGAGAGTTGGAATATCATACATTTAATGTGGTTAGTGTGGCAATCTATTGCTGGCGATTCACTGCTGTCAGGAGCAGAGGAAGCCCAAGAAAAAAAGATAGCACAGAAGACGGTATGTGAAAATTTTAAAACATATCGTGTCATTACGATCGGGAATATGCGACGCTTGAATATAAAAGCACCATGAATACATCAGTATGTCGGCATTTTGCTTCACCACATCGTACTATTTATCAAATATCGAAGCACACACACTGATCTCGTAGGATCCGCAAAGCGGCTTTCTGTCACATGTAGATAGTAAACAGAAATTCTGACGTCACATTCCAACTTTTAGCACACTGCATCACCCGACTTTTTGCTGGTACTGCAACTCGCGCACACGTCGCGTTAATTTCTGAGGACCTGCTCAGAGGACGCATCAAATGAATGCTCAGAACGCGTGGCGGCCATGATGCGGGTGCGTACGCGTTCTGAGCGTGAAGTATAAATGAGCCCTAAGAGGGTGTTTTGAGTGTAGGCCTTGTGATGGATTGGCTCCCTGCCATGGTCCATACCTTACACCCTTTGGTGCCTGAAGTGAATGAAATGGGTGTGAGAATGTTCTGTTATGTTATGCTATGCTAAATGACTTTAATTACGCATCTTTGTCACTGTGCTTGATTGTGTATATCCTTTAATTGCACTATAAATGCTTTCAATAAGAAAATTAGCCTACACTACAGATTTGCAACTACTAAAGTTTTTTAAACCTCAACCTAGACTTTCTTCTGACCAGAGTTAATTGCCATAGTCGGTATGCTATGAGGAAAAAAACCTTGCAACTAAAACATACATGCTATTATATCATAATGTAAGTGTGTATTTTCTGACTTTTAACAAATCTAATTAAGTTCAAAATAACATTTTTCTAGTATAAAAGTGAGAAATGGTTCCAACTAACAAACCATTATTCCTAGTAAGGCTTTAAGTATCCTGCATTACATTGTATAGTGAGAGTGTGCAATGGAGCAGCAGCATGTCTTGCATCATAGGATCACTAGAGGGAGCCAAAGGAGCCAAATTCACAAGCAGCTCAGTAAATCAACAGCCTGAACTTGAAAATGTGAATGTGACTTAGGATTTCACTGTCCTGCTAGCATGCTAGCGAGCTGTCCTGCCACTAAGGAAAGTTGTCATATTTACATTTTGACCTTCACCAGTTATAAAATTAAAAAGCACTGAGCTTGTTGGAAAACAATAACTGAGAAAAGTGCAGCACTCTATAATGGAATTTTTACACTCCCTGATAATTAAGGAAAATAATTCAACCTAATTTATTTAATATTATACACTTCTTAATTTTATTCTTACACAACATATGCATTAGCATGTTTCCTGTGCCTTTTAGAGCTATGCCTCATATGCCAGTTTCTGGGTAGGTCAAGTAGCAGCACAGCCCTGAAGAGGAAAGACCAGTAAGATGAAAACATGGCTGTCCAAGTTTGTGATTCTCAGTGTGTCAAGTGCAACCTTCTCACAGATTCTCCATGTTTAGGTAGCTCCGTATCCTGTATTCCTGTAAAGCATTTTCTCAAAATCATTTTTTTATGCTAAATTCAATCTATTAATGCATAGAAGCTTGATGGTCAGCACTGCTGCTTCACAGCTCCAGTGACTTGTGTTCCATTCCTGGCCTACCCATTGTCATTGTGCTTCTATCAAATTTCCTCCATGTCCTACTGGGGTGTCTTCAGTTTCTGCCAACATCTCCAAAATGTACCGTATACGTTATATTCCTTTGAAAAACTAAGTTGGTTTAATCTGGGTTTGTTAGGTTTGGCTCTTGGCTTGACCCCAGTAGATGTAGAGTAAGGTCTTGCTATCCACCATTCTGTGCAGGAAAGAGTGAATTAAAAATAAATGGAAGGATTTAACTTTACCATAATTTAGTTAGTGCTATGAGTGCATAGTTCAAGACCGTTATTTTTTGTGTAAAATATGCAAGTTCTGTGTGGGGTTTTCTCCAGATACTATTATTTTTCTCTTATTTTCCAAAAGCAAGTGTGTGTGGACAAGCTCTGTGATAAACAAGCACTTGCTTTGTGCTAAATGTTAGCAGGAACACTAAAACTGACTTAAGTAAGCTTTAAAATGTTTGCATTATTTCCCACTGGACAGGATTGTGTACTTGATAAAGGTTTATCTATATGCGGTATATAAAATGCTAAGGACTGTGTCTGTCTTTTGATGCTAGAACTTGACCTTGGACTAAATCAAAAGCTTATGATGTGATACACGCTGGTGAAGTAAAAAATGTAGCTAGCGGCAACGTCTGTGAGTTTCAGAAGATAGATAGATAGATAGATAGATAGATAGATAGATAGATAGATAGATAGATAGATAGATAGATAGATAGATAGATAGATAGAGTCGCATAGTGTAGGGGAGGAACGATCTCCTCAGTCTGTCAGAGGAGCAGGACAGTGACAGCAATCTGTCACTGAAGCTGCTCCTCTGTCTGGAGATGATACTGTTCAGTGAATGCAGTGGATTCTTCATGATTGACAGGAGTCTGCTCAGCACCCGTCGCTCCACCACAGATGTCAAACTGTCCAGCTCCGTGCCTACAATAGAGCCTGAAAGTGAAGGTGATGTGGCAGAAAGAAAAAGAAGAACAGCAAAATCTGCTGAATGGGAAGCAAATTGTAGATGCTGATTATGTGATAGGAAGACCCCTGTGACCCTGTAGTTAGGATATAGCGGGTTGGATAATGGATGGATGGAAGGAGAAGAGTGACAGTTCCAGCATCTGCTAAGCATCCAGCACATGGGGCACGGCAACCTGTTGGTACTCAAGAGCTCCTGGGGCTAGAACCTTGATTTTGGGAGGACTGGAGGACCACATGTTTCTAGTATTAAATGTTTTTGTCTAAGCATATACAGTAATCCCTCCTCCATCGCGGGGGTTGCGTTCCAGAGCCACCCGCGAAATAAGAAAATCCGCGAAGTAGAAACCATATGTTTATATGGTTATTTTTATATTGTCATGCTTGGGTCACAGATTTGCGCAGAAACACAGGAGGTTGTAGAGAGACAGGAACGTTATTCAAATACTGCAAACAAACATTTGTCTCTTTTTCAAAAGTTTAAACTGTGCTCCATAACAAGACAGAGATGACAGTTCTGTCTCACAATTAAAAGAATGCAAACATATCTTCTTCTTCAAAGGAGTGCCTGTCAGGAGCACAGGCTGTCAGAAACAGAGAGCAAAGCAAACAAATCAATAGGGCTACCGCGGCACAAAGCTGTTGAAGGCGGCAGCTCACACCCCCTCCGTCAGGAGCAGGGAGAGAGAGAGAGAGAGAGAGAGAGAGAGAGAGAGAGAGAGAGAGAGAGAGAGAGAGAGAGAGACAGATAAAAACAAAGAGTGAAAAATCAATACGTGCCCTTTGAGCTTTTAAGTATGTGAAGCACTGTGCAGCATGTCGCTTCACTAAGCAGCTGCACACAGAAGGTAGAAACGTGAAGATAATCTTTCAGCATTTTTAGACTAGCGTCCGTATCGTCTAGGTGTGCGAACAGCCCCCCTGCTCACACCCCCTACGTCAGGATCAGAGAAAGTCAGCGCAAGAGACACAGAGAAAAGTAAGTTGGGTAGCTTCTCAGCCATCTGCCAATAGCGTCCCTTGTATGAAATCAACTGGGCAAACCAACTGAGGAAGCATGTACCAGAAATTAAAAGACCCATTGTCCTCAGAAATCCGCGAACCAGCAAAAAATCCGCGATATATATTTAAATATGCTTACATATAAAATCCGCGATAGAGTGAAGCCGCGAAAGGCGAAGCGCGATATAGCGAGGGATCACTGTAACATGCTTGACCCATACTTCTAGAAGCAACTGTCTTTATCTACTTAAATTATCTTTTTCTTTAAAGGGTACATTTCCCATTGTCATGTCACAGTGGTGCAGGGGTTAGTACTGCTGCCATATAGATATACTGTAGCATTCTGGATCTGAATTTTATGTCTGGTCATTGTCTGTAGAGAATTTTCCTTGTTTTCAAGGGTCTGTGTGGATTTCCTACTGGTTGACCTGATTGTACTTCCTTGTCCTAAACACGTGTATGTTAGAAGAGCTGTGTGTCTTAGTGAGCCCTGTGATGCACCCTGACTAGGAATAGGTTCTACCTTGCACCAGATGTTGCTGCATAGCATCCTTCCCTCATGACCCTGAACTGGATTAGGCTGGTTTGTAAATATTATGTTACTTCACAATAAACAGGGTCATATAATTTTTTATACACACACTTTATTCAACATAGTGCCTATGATAAGCATCATGCCCAGGAACTTGATAATGACAGATATATTGTACAGTATGATTATTGTCCTATTTTTGTTAATTAAAGTTTATTCAGGTCAAGTGACTTGCTTATAATTACACAGTGAATTAGTCTTGGTAGTTAATCTTGAAACACTGCGGTTTACAATCGCACACCTTAGCCACTAGGCACAACTACTCTTGCTGCTCTCTCACTCGCAGTCTCACTGCAAACTACCAAGATTGGCTGCTTTCCCCAAAATCTTTTGGGAATTGTAGCAAATAATTTTATGGCCAGATGCCCTTCCTGACACAAACTTCCTTTTATCATCTTTTACAACTCACAAGAAGGGTGGAGGGCTTACTCTAACCTGTAGTCACAGGGGTTACTAGGCAAAAATAAATATTTACAAATATATTACTGCTATGATAGCACACAAAACAATACATACAAATAGTCACACATGTATACATGCTATGCATACTAGCAAGGGTAACATGGCACTGCACAGATTGGGAGCACAAGCTACATTTAGAATAGGCCTGTGGTGTTGCCTTCCTGGTAATTTGCGAAGATTTTGGTGGAGAGTTATATAGTGTGGATTTACCTACAGGACAAACTCAAGCATTGGTACCTGGCACAACCTGGGATCAGTGCACCCACTAAATTTTGTACTAAATAAAGCCTACAGTCTTTCCCTATACAAATGAAGAATTTCTACAAACCTTCTGGGGTTCAATGTTATGAATTTTCATACTGGACAAGACACAAACACATATATGTATGTATGTGTTCTGTATATGTATGCATTTGGTTATTTTTATGTTGAAAAAGAAAAAGGGCTGAAGAAAAGGAAGGAAAAAGCTGGGAGAGATGAAAGGATGTAAAACCAGAGTAGTCAGCCATTAAATAAGATGAAGGATTAAACATTTTTCTGTGATTGAGTGCAGAAGAAATCCAGTTTAGTTGGATATTCATTGCAGAATCTCATTTGATCCATTTTCTGGACCACTCAGTCTACCATATGTTCATGAGGAGCACAAGCCAATAAGCAGCAACTTCTGGTGCAAAGCCAGAACCAATCCTTATAATTCTGTGTGTGTGTGTCTGCAAGCAAATGGTAATATAATGGAAAAAAAACATAATGTAAGCTAAGCTAACGCTAAAGGGGCAATGGAGGACAGGAAAACAGCAAGATATATATATATATATATGCTATATACTGTATACGCTGCCGTTCTTTATTATATTCTGTAAGTGCCTTGAGCATGGGAAAGGCGCTATATAAATAAAATGTATTATTATTATTATTAATATATTAAGGCACAGGTGTTTGGGAAAAGGCAAACTAAAAGCCTATCTGAACAAGCTCTTCCTTGGGAGTTATACTGTAAATTGCACTGGAAGCCATTTTACATTTTTCTAGAAACACACAGTCCTGAAGTCCTCCGATATTCAAGGTTCAAGCCCCAGTAGTTTGTCTGTACCAGCAAGTTGCTGCACCACATATGCTTGATGCTTAACAGATGCCATACCTGTCATCTTTTTCCTATTGGCATCTGCAATTTGCCTAGTGCTCAGTAGATGTTGTTTCTCTTCTTTTCTATCTGCCATGTCACCTTGTCAGTTAGTTTCCCTGTGCAGTTTGCCATAGGAAAGATGTGAGCACTGAAAACTTCTGGATGTTGCCCGTAGCCACATTTTTTTCTTCACCAATGCATATCACGTCATAAGCTTTTGACTAGGGCCAAGATCCAGGTTCTACAGACAGACACAAACTTTAGCAATTTAAATATACTGTATAGATCATAGTGTGACATGGTCATCTGTGACAATATTTAAATAATATTTGAAGTGCCTCAGTTTCATTCATATTTAGTAATTTGATGAATACAATGAAAAAAGAAGTAAATTATAGCAGAGGAATAGAAATGGAATTCAGCCTACAGAAGATCACTGGAGATTTATGAAACTCAGAATGCAAAGCTATGAGGCAGCCAAGTAATTTTAGAAGAGCGGAGAATCCGCATCACAATTAATAAACAAAGGTAGAGAGGATTCTATACAGAGGAGTAAAGAAAACAGATGTGTAATATGAGAGTAGAATAAAGTATAAGGATCTACTATATATACATTATTCCCCTGTTGTGAAAAGTTAGAAAATACTAAGATTAAATAAAAAAAGATAAATTAATTGAAAAAATATACAAGTTAGTGTAGGTTTGAAGGTAACTATGAAACATGAGATCTAAAAGCAGAATGAACTGAACTTACTGGAAGCTTTTAAAAGAACACGGCTGAAAGAAAACTCAAAACCAAAAGGTTGTTTAGTTTAAGGCGATCCATCCAGAAGCAGTTTCTTCAGGTTTGGTTCCAGGGCAGCAAGGGGAATCACAGAATATTCAAAATAAACAGAATGGAAAATTCAGCACATGATCGACAGTGTACCTCAGTGGGCAAGGACCTGGACTTAATGTCCCAAGGCTAACACTATGTGACTACAACCTTCTTTTTTACCAGTTCTAAAGGCATGTATTTCTTACCAATGACACAATAAATTGAATTAGAGAAACACTCACTGTGAAAGGTACAATTTGATGTATGAGTAAGGTGTGTACATTGTTTGCAAAATGCAGACAAGTCACTGTGTGTGTAGATCCCTTGTTACTTGGAATTGATGATGAAGCTAGCATATTTGTTTTGACACTGATTGGCTGTAGCTCTTATTTGGATGAAATGAAGAAAGTACACTGAGGGTGGTCCTCCACCACTCTATGAAGGCACAGCAGAAATAGAGTCCTATGCAAGTCCCAGAATTTAATCCAAACACAGCTTCATGTGAAATTGACCTGAATGATGTTAATTTGCTTCTAAAGAAAATTGCCAGGTTGGCATTCATCTAGAATAAAACAGAAAGCAATTTGCCTTTTATAAATAAGCCCAACTGAAATATTGTATTACTGTCTGCAGATTTTGGATTTGGACTTCCTTCTAAATGTAAAGGGAGTTATTAACTTATGATTTATTCCATGGCATGCTGGTGACAGAGGAAAGAGAAGCATTACTTTGTGACCTGTACACAGAGGCCTTGTGTTAAGCGTAGACATGACCTGAGGGCTCTCATTTAATAAGTGTTCACACAAATTGGAAGGGTTTCCTGAACCCAGGCTTTATTGTGAGCGTGTTTTAGTTTTATTGGCTAAACATGCAGGAGAAACAACCATCTCATTTGGAAGATTGTGTGATGTTAAACTAAATCAGGATACTGGTTTTCCAACCCAGTTCAAAAACAGTGGAAAATTGGGAGTTTTAGTGTTAAAATAATTTGTCTTTTAGTAATCAAGGTTTAATGTATCTCTGTTGTTTTAGGCTTACAGCATTAACAGTTGTACCAAGCCATATTCTCGTTTACGTTCTTATTGATATCAAATGCAGTGCTACGTATGAGCCCAGCTCTAAACAATAAGTAAAAATATAGTGTGGCTAAAAATCTTGCAATCTAAACTGAAAATAATGTTCAAAAATTATGCAATTTATAAATAAATATTCATATATATTGTGATAAGTGACATGTATAGACTGGATTCCTTTCCAAGATGGATGGTGTTCCCTTTGCTGGCCAGGGAGCAATCATGAATGGACAGCAGGGATAGATGGGCTTCCTGACTGGGCTGTTTGATGCTAATGGTCCAGATCAGAAGGTCATTATACTTAGATAGCTGGGATGGATGTGAGTCCTAACCGGGTTGGCTGGTGCTCACTATCTTGGTCATGAGGCCACCATGGATGGACTGCGTGGATGGATTGGCATTTGGGCAGGGATGGTTGCTATTCCCTTTCCCAGTCAAGTAGCTGGTGTAATGAAGGACAGAGGGAGACTGCCTCCTGAGATTATGTGTTCTCCTGGGTGGCAGCATCGCTCTGACATAATTTCAGTTTGGATATCACAGCATGGGAGTTATAGTTCTGGAGTGCAGCCTTGCTAGTGACCTTGATTGCCTGAAGTACTCAAAGGTTCTGTTCTAAAAGGAGCTCTCTACCTACCTTGGGTGAGTCAGAATTGGGGGAGGATGAGGAAGTGCTCACTTGGGAATTTGAAGGAGAAATAAAAGAAAGGGGGAAGATGTTGTCACACCTGTGCGCATGGGATGCAGCCAAAGGACTTGAATGAGGGTAATTCTAAGTCAGACTGGGATGTGGCAGAGTGCACTGACTGTTTTTCTCGCTTTTCTGCAGACCATTCATGGGAAATTCCGCCTGGCCCTGATGACGTCAATTCTGGTTCCGACCACTTTGACGTCATTTCCGGGTCCGACCCTATGAATGAAGACCCTTCTGGTTCAAGCCCCTCTGATGTCATTTCCTTGCCCGAGCAAATGGATGAAGACCCTTCCGGCCCCCTTTGAGGTCACTTCCTATACTGGCCTATAAAAGCTGCCACCTTTCCCCTATCCCCTCAGTTCTGTCTAAAGTGCTATCACTTTATTCAATTTTGCAGCCAGGAAATAATATACGGGTGGCTGCCCCAAACTTTGGTATGGCTCTTTGTCAGGTTTGTGATAGTGTAGATTATTACTGGTATGCTGTTCATTAGGTTTTATTGTTATTTGGCATACTGGTGGCTGTTAATAAAGTACAATTCTGAATAAAAAGCTCAATTTGTGATTAACGTGATTAACAACATTAATTGTGATTCCATACTTCTTAGCTGTAGTTATGATCCTTGCTGTGGTGTTTTCAATTAACTGTAGAGTAGCAAGTGAAAGACATAAATGGCCTGACAGTATGTAGTAGCACTAAAATAGTCACTTCTTATTGGAATCTATTTTTCTAAATGCCTTAGCTCTGCAATACTGTATTTCTAAGTTTCAGAACACAGGTTTTAGAAAGCAAAGAATTGTCAATTCATTTGCTGCCTCACATCAATAAAGCAATTCATTTATGATGTAATTGAAGAAGTATTACTTAGCTCAAATGATAAATACAGCTGGGTGTCATCAGCATATGAACGAAAGTTAATATTTTATTTCTAACTGACATCTACAGGCAGAGTTTAATGAGTATGTTCCACTTCAGAAAAAAACCTGGAAAAAGTGAGCTACAGTGTACTGGATATACTGTATACATCTGACAGCTTACAGAAAAAAAAAATTTGTTTCAGATTGACCAGAGTGTTTTAAAATTAATTTTGCTTTTTATGGTTAGCAGTATGCTGAGCTGGGCTGACCTGGCCTCACTATGCCGAGCAAATCCTCCAGCACTTCTTGGAGAATGCACAAATGCTCCCAAAACAACTGAAGACACATAACTGTTCTAACATATCCTAGGTCTGCCTTTCAGTTTAATTCCTGTGGGCCTTTTCTTCCACATAGCCTATAACAGGCACACAATATATTCAAAGTACATGTTCAGGTCTTCTCAACTGACTTTTCCTTGATCTAGAGAAGCAGCAGTTATACTTCAAGGTCCTCTCAAAGTACATTGTGAAAATACAGTAGTTTAAAATATTTCAGCATCAGAGAGAGTACCAGCTGTAGTGTTTGCACAATGTCTAAATCACATAACGTCCTATTTCACAGAATGTTTTGTGAATGTTAAGTGGTGCATACCTGTATTCTGAAGTCTTTTTACTCTCCCACTAAGGTTGGATTATCTGTATGAAGGTTTGCCATAATAAAAGCCCCCTTGTGTGCAGTTGGAAACAACAACTGATTGCCATTTGGGCTGTTTGGAGGTTCTTTTTCTGCTTTCCTGGCTGCTTGGGGAATCCAGGGATTTGGAGGGGAAAATATGGAAAATTTTAAGAAAATGTGTTACCTAGTTGAAAATGACTGTATGTAAATGTTTAAGGGAAAATGTGTTTGCAGGAGTACCCCTCATTGATGTTTTGTGTTGATATTTGAATGCACAGATACACTGGTTCATACCTTTAGCTACTTTCTACAACATAGACTCTTTTAACATGCCAGGGTTCTCTTTTGATAGCTTTTGTATGATGAAAAAAGCTTAAATATTTTGAACACATCTTCTGTAGATTAGTGGGTTTTTAAATGAAAAAATAATAAAGCTGCAAATCTAAGGGTAAATGCTGTCAAACAATATTAGAGTTGCAATTTTTGTATCATTGCTGACAGTATACTCCTTCCAGTAGGTACTAATATCTTATGGGGACTAATAATAAATGATACTGATGATACATACAGAATTAAATTAAATGAAGTATGTCTGGAAATACAATAGCATGACCTTCTTGCTATGTAATATGTACATGGAGCACAATTTGTCCAATGGTGTGTGGAAGTGTGCTTCACACCTACTACTGACAAGTTAGGTCCTGGTCCTCTTGGTGTATGTCATGCAAAAAGACAGTTCAAGATTTGAAAGAATGGAAAAAGTGATAATGTTAATAGAGTTGAATTGAAACAGATCAAAATATGTGAATGCAGTAGATTCTGCATAATGCTCACCTGTGACACATAGAAAAATTACACACCACTACTTGCTGTTGCTACAGCCATAGCTTGTCAAATGGCTAATGCCATCCAACGTAACATCTGTAGGCATCATGCACAGGTGTCCATGCAAAGGTGTGATACAGAGAATTCTTTGGCAACTAAATGATGCATTGATAATTACATGTTAACAGGTGAATGGGTTATTTCCAGCTGAAAAAAGCACAACATTGATATCTTTGTGTATCAATGATGGCCCAATGTGAACCAACCCCATTCTTTGTCTTAGTTTATTTTTCAAAATCTGTAACAAGTAGAAAACTGTGTGATTTGTTTAGTACGGATTTTTGAAGACACATGATTAGAAAGTAGTCACTTGAAAAACTCACTGGCCTGACTCCAGCTTCTCCCTCAGTATTGCATTCATCCAAGAATTCAAAGCAAGAGCAAAGATTCAACATCATCTGTCTGTCTAAACACAGCTCACCATTAGGGTTGATTCAAAGCCCTTTGGTGTGCCGGCTCCACATTATAAAGAACGGAAAGGAAATTTCAACTAATTAGTCCAGCTCTCACAGCATAATTTTTTCTCCATAAACTGAGTTGTTTCTTTATTATAAACAAAAGACGTGGAACATATTTTAATTGTTGTTTAAAGCGGTCTTTTGAAACATTTTTTTCCATGCTGTCTAGATGCATGCAGGGATGGACTAGGATCAAAAATTGGCCCTGGACTTTTGCCCAGAATGGACAACCACAATCAGCCAGTGCATGTACCTTCCCCACTGATTTGTATGTTATGTTATGTTAGTAACAGTGGTCCTCAGTTCCTGTTCTGAGGTCTCTGTGTGAGCCCAGGTTTTTCTTTTGATCGGGCTCTTGTCTTAAGCAAATGGTTATTTTCCAGCATCTATATTTTTTCATCAGTCCAGATGTCACAAATCAGTCATGCTAATACATTTTTATTTAGTGAAGCAATAATTTATATGGATTAATTGGGGTGGCGCAGTGGGTAGCGCTGCTGCCTCGCAGTTGGGAGACCTGGGGACCTGGGTTCGCTTCCCGGGTCCTCCCTGCGTGGAGTTTGCATGTTCTCCCCGTGTCTGTGTGGGTTTCCTCCGGGCGCTCCGGTTTCCTCCC
This sequence comes from Erpetoichthys calabaricus, assembly GCF_900747795.2. NCBI lineage: Eukaryota > Metazoa > Chordata > Cladistia > Polypteriformes > Polypteridae > Erpetoichthys > Erpetoichthys calabaricus. The sequence continues at coordinate 52,688,015 of NC_041407.2, forward strand.
ACAGTCCAAAGACATGCAGGTTAGGTGGATTGGTGATTCTAAATTGGCCCTAGTGTGTGCTTGGTGTGTGGGTGTGTTTGTGTGTGTCCTGCGGTGGGTTGGCACCCTGCCCAGGATTGGTTCCTGCCTTGTACCCTGTGTTGGCTGGGATTGGCTCCAGCAGACCCCTGTGACCCTGTGTTCGGATTCAGCGGGTTGGAAAATGGATGGATTAATTGGGTAACAATTATCTGTTTTTTAACATATTTTTTTCTTAATGTTCTGGTTATTTTAGCTACATAATCACAAATGTAGATAGATAGATAGATAGATAGATAGATAGATAGATAGATAGATAGATAGATAGATAGATAGATAGATAGATAGATAGATAGATAGATAGATAGATAGATAGATAGATACTTTATTAATCCCCAAGGGGAACTTCACATACTCCAGCAGCAGCATACTGATAAAAACAATATTAATTAAAGAGTGATAAAAACACAGTGCAAGTTAAAAAGTGCAAGGTGGAGAGTGCGAGGCAGGTATAACATTGAATAACATTGTATAATGTTACCGTTTACCCCCCCATCAAGTGGATATGATGCTAAAATAGCTGCTGTCCTTTACATTCTCAGTTGTTTGCTCTGATGTCTGCTCTGGGCAGGCATTATCAATTATCAGTTATTATTACCTTAAGCCAGCAGCCATACCACATGCACTTCAGAACATGTCATCCACCAGAAGCTAAGCGTGGATGACATGTTCTGAGCAGTAAGCTCAGAGCTAAGCAGTACTTGCATGGGATACCAACCAGGAAAAAACTTGGTTGCTGCTGGAAGAGGTGTTGGTGAGGCCAGCAGGTGTTGCCTACCCTGTGGTCTGAATGTAGATCTTAATGCCCCAGTGCAGTGATAGGGGCACTATGCAGTAAAAATGAGACATAAAACTGAGGTCCTGACTCTCTGTGGTCATTAAAGAATCATGGGCCTCCTTCATAAAAAGCAGGGTGTATCCTGATGTCCAGACTAAATTGTCCACCTTGGCCTGGTCATTCTGGCCTCCTAATCATCCCCTGTTTCTGATTGGCTAACTATCGCTCAACCCTTCACCACCAAACAGCTAACGTGTAGTAAGTGTACTGGCACCAAATGGCTGCCATTGCATCATCCAAGTGGATGCAACACATTAGTGGTGATTGAATTGGCTCCCCACTCACTGCGTAAAGTGCTACGTATTAAATTACTATTACTGTTATTATTATTATTTGGAGACAATTTAGAGAACAGAATCTACAGAAAATGAATTAAAAGGAAATAAATATTTCAATATGTGGCAAAAGTACAAATTTCTTAATCTTTTACTATATAATAAAACCTTAAGGTCTGTGTGTCCAGTTCCTAAGAGCAATCTGATTGGTCAGTATGTCTTTGGTGTGATTGGTCAATATGGCTTTGGTAATGCAACGAAAGAGGAAGTGTGAGTGTGAAATGCATGAGGAGGAGCAAAGACATATGAGGCATACTGAGAGAGTTGCCTTCAAAGACGGAAAGTATAAAACCAGACAGGAGGTAAGAAAGGCACCTCAAAAATAACTGAGCCTGAGAACCAGTCTTTTCAGGAATATCCTTGACATGGGGAGTGCCAGTGAGGAGACGTTCAGGTGCTGAAGATACACGTAGAGCAAGAGATGGAAAATATTTTTAAATTATTCTATTACCTGTCTTTGACAGGTGCCATGGCTATTTTCATATAAAAGTAAATGTCACACTACTGCACTGTGTTCAATGCAAAATAAGTGATGGAAGAATCAGCTAATTAAATAGTGAGACCAATGAATGTTAAAAATGACTCACTGATTGTGAAACTAATCGAAACATCCACAGAACAGAACTTGAGAACCACTGATGCAGTACATTGACCAACACAAAGCACAGGCTGCGCAGAGGCAAACCCTATCACTCTGATTCTCTGAGACTTCTGCAGTTACTTTGTCCTACTACCTCTCACTAGCCATCTTGTACTGTTCTGCTGATGCACTCGACTGAACTTTTACAAAAAATTAGGAATTTTTGTAAACTCTGGTACATTTGCAAAGTTAATTCTTTATTTCCTAACTAAACTTCCACCTACTGCTTGCTAGCCAGTGTTGACTCCACTCCACATGTTTATGAATGTTGGCATCCTTGTAAAATAAAGTAGGAAACAGGGCAGATCATTTGGTACATTAAACTAGAGGAAATATAATCAGAGAAGCCTATAAACTATGACGACAACTTGTTTAACTCCAGACATTTGCACTGTGTTCCTAAACTTTTAACTTAACCTTCGCCAATGTGGTCACCAAATTTCTTTTCATTTGAACGCTCCCCTGAATGGTCTTGGCTTGCATAGCATAATTATTCAAAGTAAACTAATCATTGAACTGGCCACTTTAACACACCCACACTGCAGCAATTCCTCACTGTGAGGAAGTCCCAATAAATTGCTGTTTCTTAGTTATTTATGTTTTCCTTTATTTCAATTTTCTTCTTTCAGTTTTAGAAGACATTTCTCCATTCCACATTCCATCTGTGTCCCAAACAGGTTTTCTCGGTTTGCTCATACTCAAAAAAAAAGCAAACAGGTTTGTAAAAACCAAAAAAACTAACAAATATTCAAAAACAATCAGAAAAATCTGAATCCTAAATAAAGCATAATAATAAAGTCTAAAACCAAAATATATACAAAAAACAGAAAATACAAAATTAAAAATCCAAAACAGGGTCGATAGACAGATGTTTAAAGCTAATGCCACAGCAGCCACATTAGACTGCAGAGGTCTTAAATAACACTAAGGATGGTTCTACTGCTATAACATTGGAGGGCCAACGTCCCATGATCAATACACATTTTAAAAGGCAAATAAGCAAAGAAATGAATATTAGCTTAAAACAATAATTAAAAAAAAATCAGTAATACAATAAATAATGAAAAGCAAACAAAAACATAATCAGTAACAATATATACAAAAAAACTGGAAAAGAATTAAATAAAAAAGAGAACTGACTTGAACCAGGGATGACACTCTCTCTGTACTAGCTCTACCGATTGGGAAGAGCTGTTGTGTTTCAGCCAAGGTCTCTTTTATGTCTGTTGTGTTCATTTTTTTATGTTAGCATTGTTGTTTGTTTAGTTCCTTTATGTCAAAGCATCGCCTTTTATATATCTTGTGTTTTGTCACCATAGGGGACTGATCTCAGCCATATAAAGGCTAAGGAAAACCCACAGGTCCTTGCAGTTCACTGAATACACTTGGTTAGTTGGTAAGTTAGTGATCTATTGTGCTTTTGTGTATTTCCTGTCTTTTTGACAGATTTGCTCTGTTTTTTGACCTGTCTAATGAATTGTGTTTTGGCACTTTGTTTACCTTGTTATTTGCCGGCAGCTCTTTCTTTACCTTTTGTGCTCTTTCGATGCTTCATTATTAAAGAACATTTTGTAAAAATAAATCATTTTATTTGTACAGATTCAATGTTTGCCCTCTCATTGCTAGCCAGGTTTTGGTGGTGGGCATTTAGAGATACAGTATTTTTGAGACCTCAAGTTCATAGCAGCATCTTTCTCTTGTTCGCTTGTTTTCTCACTCACTGTATTTCAGAGAGAGTGGCCCACCAGGAATTCCTATTAGTCCCAAAAGCCAGTCCGTCCTTTAGCACATAGGTTATGGTAAAGAATTTATTTCATTGATTTGGCAAGTAGCCATGCTTATTCACATGCACTGTATATAATAGAAGTCTTAAGACAAAATATCTGTCAAATTTAAACAGCGGAAAAGGTAGAATGTGAGCCAAATAAAAAAAACAAATTGTTTATTTCTACATTTGAGTTAAGTTATCCACTTCTGCTGTTAAAAACAGCTATTGCAATAATGGCCTAGTGTTGGATAATTCAAGACAGGCATACATAGCCAAGTAAATCATGCAGATTTCCCGTGTAGATTCATTTCTGTTTCAAACAGAGAGACATTTTAAAACAAGCTCAATGTCTACCCAGCAACAAAAACAGCAGTTTCCTTTAGTTTTTCACTTCAATGTCTTAATATAAACTATCATTGGAATTGCCCAGGTTGTCTTAGGCAAAAATACCTTTTTTCTTGCCCACATTAAAGCAATCTGTAGTCTAAATTAAACAACAGAATCATTGCTGGGCAACGTGTGTTGCTGACTATGCATTATTTAAACTGCTTGAAATGGTTGTTGAAATTTTGAGCTAATAGAGGAGCAGATGATATCAGCAAAGAGTAGTGGCAATAAACATGAGCCATGTGTTCAGATACACATGCTGTACCCTAGGTCTTACTCTGTCCTGTTCATTTTTAATGTTGATTAACAAGAATTACAAAAGGTCAAGAATGTAGCAGTAAATTGCACCAAGAAAATGCTACCTAATGGCATTAGAGGAGCCATTGCCAAACCTGGCCAATTAATAAATCATATATGCATCATTTACTGTTGAGACCTGGGATGTTCGTAACTTCTAATTTGTCAAAATGAGGCCTTAGTTTAGCTAAACCAGTGTAGTGGTAGCTCAAAAGATACCACCTAATGTTTTTGGAAGCTTTTTGATGACACTGATTGCAACATCAGCCTTTCTCATACTTCTGAAAAGGATAAGTTAGGCTCTAAGTGGTGCTAATGGTTCTAATCATGCCATGTGGGCCAATGCGGCAGTCCTTTTGTTTTTGTGCCAGTATCAACAAAGTAGAAATGGGAGGAAAGTGGCTCTGTAACTCTAGGATGAGACTTGCTGCCAGCTATCTCTATAATAAAGGATCACTTGTAAATTCTGTCGTCTTAAAATGAATCTGGTAGAATAAGAGCATATGGGGCATTGATATAGTTATAACTTTAACAATATTATATTATTTGTAGTTGCATGTAACTTTAGGTTTTAGCCGTCCAGCAGCCCTGGAGTTTGGATTAACCTGCTTCAGAAAACAAATAGATGGATAAAGTGCAGCTAGTCAGCAGATACTAATCAATAGCTTTGCAAGTCTTTCAAGTGTATTGCTTAAATAAGGTCTTCATGATAAACAATTGTGAAGAATGATTTCTCTTCATCCTGAAAGTCTCCTCTTATTATAATGTGATATCTTTTGATTATTCAGTTTTCTGTTTTCTAGTCTAATCCTTGCCAATGTACTGTGGATTTTTATTATCCTATATTATTTTACTATTAATATTTTAATACATAGTTATTAACACAATTGGATTCTTTGGTGTCCTCACACATCACAAAAATCTCTACATTGGCTCTGCATGAGTGAGTTTTGGTGTATAAGCAATATGCTGATCTATGAATTGGTGTCCCATGCAGGGCTGGTTCACTCCTTACATGCAATACTGTCAAAAGAAGCTCTAGCAATCCAACAACCTACAGTATATTGGAATAAGCTAGTTTACCGAATGTATAAATGAACAAAACGTATGAAGGAAAATTAAGAAATTGTAAGCATATTTTCTTGTTTTTTTTTCTGCAGTACTCTAGGCTAAAGCCCTAAAATAAACTCCTAGACTGTTACTTCCTAATTCTTCTAATAGAGTGTCATCATGTATATTATTCTTTGCTTCAGCAGAGCTCTTAATAAGTCATAATATCCATTTAGCAAAATGTACTTGAATGCTTGTCTGACAATAATTATGATTTTTGTCTTACAATGTAAGATATGAGAAGCAAAAGCTGTGCGGGTGATTTTGCAGACAAATTTGTGGCTGGAGAGCATATCATACTTAATGGTGGCAGATGGTGGAACTTGTCACACTAGGGATGTCATGCATAACTTGGAATCACTAGGAGTTTTTTTTAACACAGTTTGAAATTTCCACAGTATCACAATCACTGCATTCTGACTGGTAGTTAATGTGTTGCTGTCTTGATCTGTTGTTTGTTTTAAGTTTTGTTAAGTAAAATATTTGAAACTTCATTTTGGGGGTTTTGAGGACCAAATAATTTATTGGGGTGTTTTTTTTCCAAGTGGATGCAAATTTAACATTTATATAAATAATGTGTGTTATTCTGTGACATCATCTTGTTTTTTTTGTGAGCTCTGCTGTTTTGTGACTTCGTCATCATGGAAAACATTTGTCTGCTGCTGTGGGGCTTGTCTTTGGAGGTCACGTACTGTGGTGCCACACAGGTGAAACTTTAAAAGCTGATGATTCAATAGCTCAGTAGCTAAGTTTATGGATACAACTTAGAAGACAGTGCTTTGTTAGTGCATGTTTCGAATCTAATTACTTTTTGGTTACAAACTCTTTACTGTCCCTGACCTTGATTTTCAAGTATTATTTTGCCTCTGCTATATAAACTATTTAGACTTTCAATCTCCTTGCTCTGCTTACTGATTTCAATTCCTGTCTTGCATTCTGGATTTTTTATTTTTTTGCTGCCTTTGATTTCTCTGATGTATGTAGCAATGGGCACCGACCTCTACCGGTACATCAGTAGTCATGAACTGAGATGGATCAGGGCAAGTGTGGATATAGGCAAGCCTTTTTTAGTCAAATATATAGGCAGAAGTTAAAGTGACAAAGTGCCTAATTGAAGTCAATAGGTCTTCATAAAATGTGTGCCTTAAACTAAACCCAGTGTCTTTGAGAGCGCCATAAATACCTTTAAATACCTTTTTTAAGGTTTTAATTTAAATACCTTTAAAGTCCAAACATTTTTCATGAGGTAGTCCCTTCATCAGGACATCGTCATGAATCAATGTTTGCATAGCCTGCCACATCCTGGTCTGCCATCTTGATTAGTACCCTGCAGATCCTGAAGTGCCACCTTAGTCGGTCACTGCAGCTCACCATGGCTCCTTACCCTCAAATGAGTGTCTCTACACTCCAGATCCTCCTGTCTTTGCTGAATGTTCCTTGCTTCACTCTCAATTGCTATCTTAAGTAAGTCAACAGACTCAAACATAGCTGCACCTGGGAAAACCTGCTCCAGCCCTCGGTCCTGCTCCTTTTCTGCAGCACCGACACTACTTGTCTTGTCCTCTCACCTCACCATCAGATACCTCTGCTCCAGCTACACATCAAGTGACCTTGACCTTTTATCTTGTGGCAATTGCAGCTGACACTAGTTGGTTATGCTGCACCCCTCCTCCTGTAATTAACGTGATGAGCGATCGCACGCACTCAGTTGTGAACCGTTTGTCCAAGGCCATTAAGCCACTAATCAATAATAAATGAATCCAGTAAAACACCCCTGAATTCAACTTATATTATTATTCATTATATATTCAGGGGGAGCAGCCATGGACTGTGCAATACCTCTCCCTGGACGCTAGATGGCCACTCCCCTGGGTTGGAGTGGTGCCTCGGTTTCCCACAAGGGTCCATGGGTATTGGAGTTGGGTGCAGCCCTGTTGGGTCCCGCAGGCGCCGCCAGGGTTGTGCTGCAGCTGGGACTCCTGAGTCCGTATAGGCAGTATATTCGCCACACCCGGAAGTGCAGCAGGAACTCGGCAGTCAACCACCTGGAGCACTTCCAGGTGGACTATAAAAGGGGCCAGCAGCTATCACCCAATGGCCAGAGTCGGGAGGAGTAGGACGAAGCTTGGAGGAGGAGTGGTGGTGCCAGAGAAGAGTGTTTGTGCTTGTGCTTGTCAACTTGTGGGACTGTGTTGTGCCTGTGGGGGTCATGGGGAAGACGTGCCCCACAGGTGAAGAAAAATAAAAAGTTTCTTTGTTTTAAATGTGTCTCCGGTGTGAGTCTGTGTCAAGTCAGGCGCCTATATAACGCCTTTCTCTCTCTCTCTCTCTCTCTCTATATATATATATATATATATATATATATATATATATATATATATATATATATATATATATAATTGTCACAGGTGGCTGGGGGTGGAACCCAGCTGGGATGCCCGGAAGGACCGAAGGAGGGATTGCGCCTCCTCCAGACCACGAGGGGGCGACCTCCCTGGTGGCTTTGGGGACCACGGGAACTGAGCTTGGAAGTTCAACCCTATAGGGGCCCATGGTCACTGCCAGGGGGCGCCCCGATGCCTAAGGAGCCCTGGCCCTCAGCACTTCCGCCACACCCGGAAGTGCTGGGGGGAAGAAGACCAGGGACACCTGGAGTGCTTCCAGGTGCGCAGCCGGTACTTCCACCACACTGGGGAGTGCCGGCGGAAGCTAATCTGGGGGCACCTGGAGCACATCCGGGTAGGGATAAAAGAGGCCGCCTCCCTCCATTCGATGGCTGGAGTCGGGTGGAAGTGGACAGAGTCTTGGAGGAGAGGAGTGGAGGTGGCGAAGAGAGGCATTGCATTGTGAGAGGGCCTGGACTTTGGGGGAGTTTGGAGGTTGTGTGTGCACCTTGTAAATAATAGTTGTAAATAAACATGTATTGGGTGATTTAAAACCATGTCTACCTGTCTGTGTTCGGGCTGCTTTCCACAATATAAATATTGTCACACACGTGCGCATGGGAGACAGATAAAGGGCTTGAGTAAGGGCAATTCTGAATCTGACCGGGATGTGGCAGAGTGCACTGACTCTTTTTCTCTCTTTCCTGCAGACCATTCATGGGAGATTCCACCTGGCCATCTTGACGTCACTTCCGGGTCCGAGCCTATGGAAGAAGACCTTGCTGGCTCCGGTTCCTGTGATGCCACGTCCGGGCTCGAGCCTATGGCTGAAGACCCTTGTGAGCCCGACCCCTTTGACCTCACTTCCTATCTTCCCCTTTAAAAGCCTCCACCTTTTCCTTATTCCCTCAGTTCTGTTTTGGACTCGGTTTTGTGCACATCAGTGCTATCATTTATTTGCAATTTGCAGCCAGGAAACCAAATATACGGGTGGCTGCCCCAAACCTTGCTATGCCTCTTTGTGGAGTTTGTGACAATATATATATATATATATATATATATATATATATATATATATATATATATATATATATATAATTGTTATAACTTTAGCTTGGTTTTCTCTGACCTCACCCAATCTCCTGACTCTATGTTCAAATTTAGCTGCTGCTGTTCACAGTCAGTACAGCTGTCTGACAGTGCTGGTGTCTATATGAATGCTTTCCAGGTATGGCAAACATAGCCACAATCTTTGCCCTTTCTTTTTCTATTTTATTGTGGTATGACAAACACTGACAGGCTATCCTCAGTTTTCACAGTCCAAAGAACCTGTTGTTTTCCTCTTTTATGGTTACATCATATGTATTGTGCTTCTGGGTGAGGATTGATTTGCTGTCAGCTCATGTTTACAAATGACCAGCCTATGAAAGTCAGGTTGGGGTTGCTCAGACCAGCATGAATGAGTCACTGGGGATGTCAGATGACATGGCTGGTGGTCTTGGAACACAAACACAAATGACCTTAACTCACTAAGATTGTGTAAATGAAGTTAACACCTGAATATCACTGGAAAGGGTGTCTTTACTACAGCCATGTTTTGTTGTTATCTAGCAACATGAATTATTCAGTATTCACTTGACAAATTGATGGGATGGAGAGTGAGGGGTTTGAAAGTTAATGTGTAGAGTTTGTCCATTGTTACACATTTCCCAAAGCTGCTTCTGTTTTGCTCTGCATTTTTCTAGTTTCTTTCTTTTCTTAAATAATTTTAGGTCTTTGAACAGTTTGTGATTTTGATTCTTGTCTTTCAGTTGTTAGAGTTTCTGTTCATTCTGTTTCATCTTATCATCTCCTTGTTTTCCAAACTCTTTTTCAGATCATGGCTTGTACTTCTTGCTTCACAATGAATCTGTTTGTTTCATTGTTACACTACTAGAATTGCTTCAAGCAATTCAAGCTTATCGACCCAGGAAGTGTCCTTCTCCTCATCAATATATAAAATTTTGCCACAGAGTAGCAACAAATTGTATTACATGCAACAAATACTCCTGATCTTAAAAAATGATGACACGGTCCAGCAATGAGATGAGCAAAAAGCTGCTGCCAGTTCCCTATCCACTCAGGTCATAATGAGAGGAAAACCATCCTTCAATTTATTTGTATGAACTTTAGAGTCCCAAAGCATGAAAATCCCAATAGTTGCTCAAAATGACCACTACAGTGGAAAACCATCAGCCTTAGCCAGTCACTAAAAAAGGCAATGAAGATATTTTACAAATTAAAGATTTATTTTAACAAAGCTATGTTGAACAAAAATAAGCTCAGAGGAACACAAAGGCACAAAAGGCAATGCCTTCCAAATTGGCACTCCCAATAGCAAACAAAAATCCCAATACAAAGTCCAAGAATAGTGCAAAAAACATTGCCAAGGGTCAGGAAAAGGTTAAAAGCATTACAAGAGACAATATGCACAATAGTTAGAACAGTTAGCTAACAGAATAGTTAGCCCTAATCATAAAAGAATTAACAAAAGTTTTATGAGTTGTTTTGAATATCCCAAAATTTCGATAATTCTGCACTTTTGGTAATGCTGACAAAATATGTCTCATTACCTTTGTATCAAGTGACGGCAATAGGTGCAACAATAGTAAACAATATGGTGACACTCATGAAAAAAAACAGAAAATAGTGGAGACCATTTGTTTTGGACGTGCTCCGTCTCTAGGTACGTCAGAGGACTGGGACTTTGTGAAGTGGGGTCCAGCCTCACGTGGGGAGGCAAATGGGGGGTGGAGGGATAAGGGGGGGAGAGAAAGAGAGCAAGCTATATCTAATCTATCCTTTTAATCCTTATAATAATAACTACCAACGTAACAATAGGCTGCATGGCAATAACTTGTGAGAAAATTGGAAATTAAGGTTAAAGTTGTCTCCTTCCAGTTAAGACTACAAAATGACATAAAAATTCAGAATCAATGTCTCCAACTTAACTTAATGGGACAGTTAACTTTGTGAGCTGGAATGTTAAAGGCCTGAATCACAAATTAAAGAGAAAGAAAGTATTCTCTCACCTAACAGGTCTAAATGCTAAAATAGTATTTTTACAGGAGACCCACTTACTAAGCAAGGATCAGTTCCGGCTACAAAAAGACTGGACTGGCCAAATGTTCCAGTCCAGCTTTACAAAGAAAACTAGAGGTGTGGGAATTCTCATACACAGAACAGTCTCATTTGTGGTATCAGATGTAGTATCTGATCCTGAAGGGATGTATGTGATTGTCATGGGCAATTTATTTAACTGTAAAGTGATTTTGATAAATGTTTATGCACCCAATGTCAATGATAGGGAATTCATGCAAAATGCATTTGCATCCATTCCCAATGTGAACACTCATAAAATTATAATGGCTGGGGACTTTAATTCTGTTTTAAATCCACTCTTATATAGGCCTCCTGTCACAGGGGGGATGACATCTAACAATGCAAAGATAATTGCAAAGTTTTTAAATGACCACAACATATCAGACCTCTGAAGGTTTCTAAACCCAAACTCAAGAAAATATTCCTTCTACTCACCAGTGCATCATTGCTACTCAAGAATTGATTATTCTTTATAGATAATTTCTTGCCTACTATTAAATCTTGCAAGTATGACACTATTGTTATTTCCACCCATACCCCTCTGATCTTGGAGCTAAAATCATTATGCCCCACATACTCATCTCGCAGATGACGTCTTAACCCACTTCTATTAGCAGACGAGAACTGTACAGAATTTATATCAAAACAAATCAGTTTCTTCCTAGAGACAAATACATCCTCAGAGGTCTCTGCAGGAATACTCTGGGAAACTCTAAAGGCCTTCTTAAGAGGACAGATTATTTCATATCTTTCCCATAGAAATAAACCAAGAAGGTATCAGAGCTAACCAGCGAAATTACTGGAATAGATCAAGAACATGCCAGGTGTCCAAGTGAGGCTCTTCATAGGAAAAGGCAGGCTGTGCATTCAGATTTCAACCTCTTAACAACCAAAGAAACTGAACAACTCATTTTTAAATCAAGACATTACTATGAACACAGAGAGAAAGCTAATAAGCTCTTAGCTCAACAAATCCAAAAGCAAGAAGTTCGCAATGCAATCCCAGCAATCACCAGCATGTACGGAGATAAAATCATTGACCATAAAAATATGCACACATTTAGAGACTACTATAAATCCTTTTATTGCACTGAGTTTAAAGAAGACAACACACAATCTAATGCATTTCTGGATACATTACAGATACCACAAATAGATACTTTTAGTGCAGAGGAACTGGATAAACCTCTGGTGCTATCAGAATTACTAGATGCTATAAAGTCACTTCAGAGCGGGAAAGCAGCAGGCCCTGACGGCTACCCTGTAGAATTTTATAAGAAATTCTCCACTCAGCTAGCTCCCCTCTTATTAGCAACATTTACAGAAGCTAGAGACAATCAAATTCTACCTCAAACTTTTCGCAAAGCATTAATAACTGTCTTTCTTAAACAAAATAAGGACTTATTACAATGTGCATCAAACAGACCAATTTCACTTCTGAATAATGATGTTAAGATACTCTCCAAAGTCCTAGCTAGAAGGATGGAGAAAGTGCTGCCTTCGGTGATATCACAAGATCAAACTGGATTTATTAAAGGCAGACACTTAGCTTCCAATATTCGATGCCTGTTTAATGTAATATATTCACCTGCAAAGTCAAATACCTCAGAGATATTATTATCTTTGGATGCAGAAAAAGCATTTGATATGATTGAATGGAACTACCTTTTCACTACATTAGAGAAATTTGGGTTTGGCCCGAACATTTGTGCATGGATCAAATTACTGTATACCAATCCAGAAGCTTCAGTTTGGATTATCAACATTTGTTCAGACTACTTTAAACTAGAACGTGTTACCAGACGAGGATGCCCCTTGTCACCACTGCTGTTTGCAATCGCCATTGAACCACTGGCAGTTCACGCTATATAAATGTAATAAATTATTATTATTTTTATTACTGTCAAAATGCTTATCAGATAAAGGGGATTATCAGAGAAGGACTTGAACAGAAAATTTCTCTATATGCAGATGATATGGTACTGTATATATCAGACCCACAAAATACAGTGCCTGTAGTCTTAACAGCACTAACAGAATTTCAAAAGATCTCTGGTCTCAGAATTAATTTGAATAAAAGTGTGCTCTTTCCAGTGAATTCTCAGGCATACAATATTAGATTGGATACCTTCCCTTTTATCATTGCAGATCAGTTTAAATACCTTAGGGGTAAAAATCACAAGTAAACATAAAGCTCTTTATCAACAAAATTTCGCCATCTGTATGGAAAAAATTAAGCAAGACTTGCATAGATGGTCAACCCTTCATCTCACTCTAGCTGGAAGAATTAACATTATTAAGATGAATATCCTTCCTAAGCTTCTCTTTTTATTTGAAAACATTCCAATACACATCAATAAATAATTTTTTAAGCAATTAGATTCAACCATAACATCATTTATTTGGAAAATAAAACCTCCACCTATCCAAAGAACAACCCTACAAAGACCTAAGGCAGAAGGTGGCATGGCTCTCCCTAACTTTCAGTTTTATTGCTGGGCAGCAAACATACAAGCTATAAAAACCTGGACACAAATAGATGAACATACACAGGCTTGGTCTGAAATAGAAATAAAATCCTGCACTACTATTCCCTGCTTTGTGCCCCAATAAATGCAAGTTATAGCCGATACACTAATAACCCAATTTTGCTTCACTCACACAGAATATGGAACCAATGTAGAAAGCATTTTAAGACAGAGAATCTTTTATCTGTGGCACCTCTGCATAAGAACCACCTTTTTCAACCCTCGCAAACATATGCAGTTTTTAATATCTGGAAAACATTTGGGATTAAATTGCTTAGGAACTACAGACTGGGATATCCTGCAGGGATCACATAGTGAGAACATTGAGGAGGTTGTTGACTGCACTACTGACTACATCAACTTCTGTATGGACATTGTAGTTCCAGTAAGAACAGTATGCTGCTATGCTAACAACAAGCCATGGACTACAAGTGACATCAAGGGGCTTTTGAACCAGAAGAAAAGGGCTTTTAAAGGCGGTGATGAGCATGAGCTCAAGCGCGTGCAGAAGGAACTCAGAGTCCAGCTCAGGGCGGCGAAGGAGCAGTACAGGAGAAAGCTGGAGCAGAAGTTGCAGAATAACAGCATGAAGGAAGTGTGGGATGGGATGAAGATCATCACTGGCTGCAGCTCGAAGCGGGGTACCACCATCGAGAGAGACACGAAGAGAGCAAACCAAATGAACAACTTCTTTAACAGGTTTGACCACCCTAACCCACTCTCACCTCGGAGTACTACACCCTCCACCCATCCTTCTTCTGATACCAGCATAGGAGAGACATCCCCACCCACAATTACAGCAGCGCAGCTGAGCAGAGAGCTGAGGAGACTTCGTGCCAGCAAAGCAGTGGATCCAGATGGAGTATCGCCATGACTGCTGAAGGTCTGTGTGCTGGAGCTGGAGAGTCCTCAACAGAGCATCTTCAACCTGAGCCTGGAAAAGGGGAGAGTTCCGAGGCTTTGGAAAACATCTTGTATCACCCCAGTCCCAAAGGTATCACGTCCTAGTGAGCTGAACAATTTCCGGCCTGTCGCTCTGACGTCACATGTGATGAAGACCATGGAGTGGCTGCTGCTTCACCACCTGAGGCCATAGGTATGCCACGCCCTCGACCCTCTGCAGTTCGCATACCTGGAGAAGGTGGGAGCAGAGGATGCCATCATCTATATGCTACACCGATCACTCTCCCACTTGGACAGAGGCAGTGGTGCTGTAAGAATTATGTTTCTAGACTTCTCTAGTGCCTTCAACACCATCCAATCTCTGCTCCTTAGGGACAAGCTGACAGAGATGGGAGTAGATTCATACCTAGTGGCATGGATCGTGGACTATCTTACAAACAGACCTCAGTATGTGCGTCGTGGGAACTGCACGTCTGACATTGTGGTCAGCAACACAGGAGCGCCGCAGGGGACTGTACTTTCTCCGGTCCTGTTCAGCCTATATACATCGGACTTCCAATACAACTCGGAGTCCTGCCACGTGCAAAAGTTCACTGACGACACTGTTATCGTGGGCTGCATCAGGAGTGGGCAGGAGGAGGAGTATAGGGACCTAATCAAGGACTTTGTTAAATGGTGTGACTCAAACCACCTACACCTGAACACCAGCAAAACCAAAGAGCTGGTGGTGGATTTTAGGAGGCCCAGGCCCCTCCTGGACCCCGTGATTATCAGAGATGACTGTGTGCAGAGGGTACAGACCTATAAATACCTGGGAGTACAGCTGGATGATAAATTGGACTGGACTGCCAATACTGATTGTCTGTGCAAGAGAGGACAGAGCCGGCTATACTTCCTTAGAAGACTGGCGTCCTTCAACATCTGCAACAAGATGCTGCAGATGTTCTATCAGACGGTTGTGGCAAGCGCCCTCTTCTACACGGTGGTGTGCTAGGGAGGCAGCATTAAGAAGAAGGACGCCTCATGCCTGGACAAACTGGTGAGGAAAGCAGGCTCTATTGTAGGCATGGAGCTGGACAGTTTGACATCCATGGCAGAGCGATGAGCACTCAGCAGGCTCCTGTCAATTATGGAGAATCCACTGTATCCACTAAACAGTGTCATCTCCAGACTGAGGAGCAGCTTCAGCGACAGACTGCTCTCACTGTCCTGCTCCACTGACAGACTGAGGAGATCTTTCCTCCCCCAAACTATGTGACTCTTCAATTCCACCCTGGGTGTATGGTAAACGTTAACATTATACAAAGTTATTGTCTGTTTTTTACCTGCATTTTTATTACTTGTTAATTTAATATTGCTTTTTGTATCAGTATGCTGCTGCTGGAGTATGTGAATTTCCCCTTGGGATTAATAAAGTATCTATCTATCTATCTATCTATCTATCTATCTATCTATCTATCTATCTATCTATCTATCTATCTATCTATCTATCTATCTATCTATCTATCTATCTATCTATCTATCTATCTATCTATCTATCTATCTATCTATCTATCTATCTATCTATCTATCTATCTATCTATCTTTATATAGACATCTTTGCATCCTATGAGCAATTACACTCCAAATTTAACTTTCCAGCAACATATTTCTTTCACTATCTTCAAATTAGAAACTTTGTTAAACAGAACCTGCCAGATTTTCCTCATCTTGCACCTTCTTCTGTGCTGGAAAAAATATTGCTCAGTTTTGCTCAGGACTCAGATAGCATTTCTGCAATATATAAAATTATTTTACAGTCCCTCCCTTTCAAAGATCCAAGAGGACAATGGGATAAGATCTCTCAATCAATATATCAGAAAGGGAGTGGAAGGTAGCAATGTAGAGAATTCACTTGACCTCCATATGCACAAAGCATACAGTTTTTCAACTCAAAATTATATATCGAGCACATCTGTCTCGCTTTCTGTCCAAAATGTTTCCAGGGCAGGATCCAACCTGCGAACGCTGCAACCAAGCTCCAGCCTCACTGGGTCACATGTTCTGGGCCCGCACCAAAGTAACATCATTCTGGACAACAATTTTAAGTGCCTATCAGACAGCCTTGGTGTCACAATCCCTCCTAACCCATTAACAGCTGTGTTTGGTGTTCTTCCAGATAGGCTTAAAGTGGAGAAGGACAAGCAAACTGTGATTGCAATCACTACACTATTGGCACGCAGACTTATTTTGCTAAACTGGAAGAATCCTAACTCTCCTCTTTTAAGTCAGTGGGTAACTGATGTTTTATATTATTTGAAATTGGAAAAAATTAATTCTCACTTAGAGGATCTGTGCAGAACTTTTTCAAAACCTGTCAGGATCTAACCAATAATATTTTAGAATAAGATCTTAAAGCACTGAGTATTTCTTTTTCTTTTCCATTTATCTTTATCCGCCTATTAAACTCATCAATTTATTTATTTTTACCAGCTTTAAGTTTTACTCTGTTGGCCATGCTCTCTTTCTCAGGTGTTGATTTGTTTTCAATCCTATTTTTTGTAAAAATTGATCTATTTGTATGGAATGACGACAATAAAATCAATAAAATAAAAAAAAAAGAAAATAGTGGAGACCATCAAGATGACTCTAATCTAAAACACTGTCACTTGATGTCATTATTATAACAATAAAAATAATTCAGAATTAGATATATATATTAATAATGAACATAAAGAACACGAAGAAATGATTCCAAAGAAACACAAAGCAAACATCATGACAATCACAAGCAAACTGAACAAAATGTCAGCATACTTTCAAACTTTTAAACTATGCAGATTCATTTGCAGTTTACCATAATATTTATGGTGAAAATATTTTAATGAGACATATGGCAGCCAAGTAAGTATAAACAGGTAACTTATCCTCATTTCACTTTTCTTGTGCAGAAATCACAAGAATGACAATCACTTTTGTTTCATTGTATGTGAAAGTCCCTCTTGCAAACAATTCAAGTACTGTGAACAATTAAACAATTCAAATATGGTGATGAGATGCCCAATGAATGAAGGGTTGTAATTCAGAAAACAATTGCATAGGGCAAGCACAGTGCTCTGTCTGCATTCAGATGCTCAATACATAAAAGGAAACTTGGTAAGCACATAATCTATTGAGTTTATGTATACTGATGTATAATCTATACTTCTCGGAGTGTGTCCAGATTTGTGCGTTATACTGACGCATTTGACAACTAATTCACACCATATGTGGAGAGCTGCTTATACTGACCACATAATTTTATTTGCTTGCTCTGACATCAGGGGTTACTTTGCAGTGCAAATATATCAGTTGTGTGCAATTTACACATCTGGCCGAGTCCTCAGATCTTTTGTTCTCAGTGAATATGAACGTGGGTAGGGTTACACATAACATTGCCCATTTCCATCTATTGTTTCTCAGGTTTTATTTTCAAATGCAGATTAGTCAAAGTAGTTAATTTTATAACACAGAGACCTAATCAAATAAGTCCAGTTATGGTTATCAGTAGATTGTACCTGAACTACCTCATTTTTGCTACACAACTAAAATGAAAATTCCTTATAAATATAATTATGAATAAACACATCTAGAAATTAATAAAAGGATGTCAAAGAGAAACACATTTCTCAGAAGCTCTGATTTATTGACACTTATTGCAAAGCTTATGATAGTGAGATACAATTTTCAAAAATATATGTTCATTCCTGTTGTGATGCAGGAATGGTAAATAAGTTTCTGAAATGTTATTTGGGCACAAATAATCATATTCAGCACACTGCTTGATTTCTGTTATTCTTTTGTGATGAAGAATGCAAATAAAATAAAAGTCAGCAGTTACAGGAATTTTTCCAGGACTGAGACTGGAAACAAAAACATTGAAATTGAATCAAGGAAAACTCAGATTTTCCTAGTGGCTGATTTCAGAAGTATCGATCAATGTTGAAAACACTAGAATAGACATATTCTTATAAGTCACTGACAGAAATTACTATGCTTGCTCAATGAGTCAATCAATCCACAATATTTCAAAACTAATTCCAGAAATTGCAGCTGGGCTTTTCAGAAACAATGTTCAGAGAAAAATGAGTGCACAAGTACTGTACATGTGCAAATCGTTTATGTGGTAAACGTTGTTGTGCCACTTTCTGGAGAGTTTGATTGGAAAGTTTTTTAATTTTTTTAAAATCTCTCAGACAATAATTTTCTCATCTGTGCCTTATAAAAGCATTAGAATAAAGCAATTATTGCCTATAGAATTCTTGAGGCATTGCGTCATATTTCTGTTTTTTTACCTATGTAAACAATGCAACATTAAAGCATCATTGAAGACAGAGAAATAAAGAGAGAGAGATTTTTTTCTTTGAAGACCATTTTACTTTTCTATATAAATTTTATAAAATAAACTCTCATGTTTAAGTTTTGTGTATGGCACTGAGGGGCTGGCAGACATCCATCTGTCCATTTGAGAGCAAGGCATGACCCAACACTCATACAGACTAACACTGAGCCAATTTGCAGTTGACACATAAGAAGGATGCTCCAGTGAGGCGCTGCCTCAAGCAGAGGAGTTTAAGTATCTTGGCGTCTTCTTGTTCACAAATGAAGGAAGAAGGGAATGGGAGATCGACAGGCAGATGGGAGCAGTGTCCACAATCATACAAACATTATATCATTCAGGCATGGTGAAGAGACAGCTAAACCGAAAGGTAAAGCTCTCAATTTACTGGTCAATTTACATTCCTGTCCTCACCCATGATCACAAGTTTTGGGCAGTGACCAAAAGAAGTAAATGAGCTCCCTTTGCTCGGTGTCTGGGCTCAGCCTTAGAGATAGGGTGATGAGTGCAGGCATTCGGGAGCAGCTCAAAGTAGAGCCGCTGCTCCTCCACATTGAAAGGGGCCGGTTGAGGTGGTTCAAGCATTTGATTAAAATGCCTCCCTGTGGAGGTGGTTTGGGCATTTCCAACAGGAGGGAGACCTGTGGACAGACCCAGGACATGCTAAAGAGATTATATATCTGGGCTGGCTTGGGAATGCCTTGGTATCATGCTGGAGGAGGTAGCAAGGAAAAGAAGCATCTCGGCTTCTTTGCTCAGACTGCTGCCTAGTGACCTGAACATGGATGAGTGGCTGAAAATGGATTGACGGATGGATGCTCCAATCAGGTTTTTTAGATTTCATGTTACCAGAACTAGTTTTTTTGATTCTTTATTCTTTTTTTAAAAGAATTTTACACTAAACCCATACATATCCAGCCATGTAGAAGCATTATGTTGCATATTAAAGTTTTAATCTTGGTATTTTTACAATTAAACTACATCCATCCATCCATCCATTTTCCAACCCGCTGAATCCGAACACAGGGTCACGGGGGTCTGCTGGAGCCAATCCCAGCCAACACAGGGCACAAGGCAGGAACCAATCCTGGGCAGGGTGCCAACCCACCACGGGACACACACAAACACACTCACACACCAAGCACACACTAGGGCCAATTTAGAATCGCCAATCCACCTAACCTGTATGTCTTTGGACTGTGGGAGGAAACCGGAGCACCCGGAGGAAACCCACGCAGACACGGGGAGAACATGCAAACTCCACGCAGGGAGGACCCAGGAAGCGAACCTGGGTCCCCAGGTCTCCCAACTGCGAGGCAGCAGCGCTACCCACTGCGCCACCGTGCCGCCCCAATTAAACTACAGACAAGAGGTTTTACCTGTTGTTTTTTTTTTATTATGAAACTGAAATTCTGTATGCTTGTTGTTCAGGGACCATATAAAATACAAAATAAATAAAATCCATTAAAATACATATTTTAACTAATAAAACATCTGTACAAAAGATTTTTTCATAATACATAAATCATAAAATAAAAGAAAATTCTTGTCATAATTGCAAGCAACAACTCTAAAAAAATATTTATCAAGGAGATACAAAGCTAACATGCTTAAGACATTTGCAACTAGAATAGACAAATTTGTCTTTTAAGCTAAGTAACAAAAATAAATTCTTCTTTATCTGTTTTTTTTCTCAAATTAAAAATTTGAGTTGCTCTACCAAACACAAGCTCACTGATTATCCACATTCAAAGAAATAGTGTCCATTTTAATTAAAGGACAAAATGGAAAGGTCCAAATTCATTAAAGCAGCTCATCATGTTGTGAGGGATGGCCGGCCAAATATTCCGGTCCACACCTCCAGGCCGCCAGATGGAGCCCTCCCAGCAGCATGGAAGTTCCCCGAATTCCAGCAGGGCCTTATGGACATTGTAGTTTTTATAAACAACCCTGCTGGATACCATGGGGACCACCAGGAGCTGCTGTAGGGAGGCTTGCAGAGTGCTACGTGCCCTATAACCCGGAAGTGTGTCCTGATCACATGACCGGAAGGAACGACGTGCTTCCGGGTTGAAGAAAAGGACTTTTAATCTGACCCGGAAGTGATGAGGACTCATGGATTGCAGGGCTGGAACCACTTCCGGGTCAGGGACTATAAAGGACTCTGGGAAACCCCAGATGAGTGAGCTGGGTGGAAGGGAGGCAACGTGTCTGGAAGAGGAGGATTGGTTATTGTATTGATTGTTGATTTATATGAGTAGTGTGGAGTGGAGGGTGCTTTGTGCACATTATTATTATAAAATAAATAATAATTGGATTTTTACCCAGTGTTTGGAGTGGTACCTGAGGGTTCAAGCGGTCGATAGGGGCCTCAACTGCGAAAATGTCTACTGAAGATGTACCAGGTTTAGCTGGACAACACGTATACATCTGCCCTTCCTGTCCATGCACAGAATGATTTTTCAAATTCCTTTTTCTCAGTTTATTACCCCGCTATTTTTAATGTTAAAGAAAATATTCCAGTCTTCCATCTCTCCTGTGTACAGGATGTTCCAGCTGCAATAATACGTGCACTTTCTTAGGTATTGTGATACTAAGAATAAAGGAGCACTACAAGTAAAATACTGTTCCAAAAAGCAGATACTAAAAAAATTCATTTTTTGAGATTGACTAATTTACTCATCACAGAGCATTTTCAGAAACTCCTAACATCAGTGGAGGCATTTTTTTTATAAGGAAGAAGTGCTACAACCTCAGTCAAGACTGACTTCATTTATCTGCATGGTGACTATTATGGACAACTTAAGTCATTCATCAATTTTTTTGATGTATATACAGTGTATTATTTTTTATTTATTCAACAGATGTATTAGAGTGGGGCAAGTGAACTCTCCATTATTCTTTTACCAAAGACTTTCTTAAGCCTATATAGATAAAGATACGGAAGACAGCTAACAAGTAATGTCATCCTGATGACTTCAATAGTTGTATGGCTGAAAATCATGGATAAAATTCTTCCAGAATTTTTGAGATGCTTTAGCTAACGCACCGCTTCTGTGTAACTAGAAATGTGATGAAAAGACTGTAAAATAGACTGCATCGATTAATGATCTGCTGGAAAATAAAAGTCAATTTATAACACTGGGCAATACATTGTTTCATATGTTTTGTTTCCTGAAAAAATGTTGATGATTATAAATAAACAGAAGCTGAGCACAAATACAATGGGGCAAAAAAGTATTTAGTCAGCCACCAATTGTGCAAGTTCTCCCACTTAAAAAGATGAGAGAGGCCTGTAATTTTCATCATAGGTATACCTCAACTATGAGAGACAAAATGAGAAAAAAAATCCAGAAAATCACATTGTCTGATTTTTGAAGAATTTATTTGCAAATTATGGTGGAAAAAAAGTATTTGCTCAATAACAAAAGTTCATCTCAATACTTTGTTATTTACCCTTAGTTGGCAATGACAGAGGTCAAACGTTTTCTGTAAGTCTTCACAAGGTTTTCACACACTGTTGCTGGTATTTAGAGCAGTGTTGCCTCTAGAGCAGTGATGTTTTGGGGCTGTCGCTGGGCAACACGGACTTTCAACTCCCTCCAAAGATTTTCTATGATGTTGAGATCTGGAGACTGGCTAGGCCACTCCAGGACCTTGAAATGCTTCTTACGAAGCCACTCCTTCGTTACCCGGGCGGTGTGTTTGGGATCATTGTCATGCTGAAAGACCCAGCTACGTTTCATCTTCAATGCCCTTGCTGATGGAAGGAGGTTTTCACTCAAAATCTGACAATACATGGCCCCATTCATTCTTTCCTTTACACGGATCAGTCGTCCTGGTCCCTTTGCAGAAAAACAGCCCCAAGCATGATGTTTCCACCTCCATGCTTTACAGTAGGTTTGGTGTTCTTTGGATGCAACTCAGAATTCTTTCTCCTCCAAACACGACGAGTAGAGTTTTTACCAAAAAGTTCTATTTTGGATTCATCTGACCATATGACATTCTCCCAATCCTCTTCTGGATCATCCAAATGCTCTCTAGAAAACCTCAGAAGGGCCTGCACATGTACTGGCTTAAGCAGGGGGACACGTCTGGCACTGCAGGATTTGAGTCCCTGGCGGTGTAGTGTGTTACTGATGGTAGCCTTTGTTACTTTGGTCCCAGCTCTCTGCAGGTCATTCACTAGGTCCCCCCGTGTGGTTCTGGGATTTTTGCTCACCGTTCTTGTGATCATTTTGACCCCACGGGGTGAGATCTTGCGTGGAGCCCCAGATCGAGGGAGATTATCAGTGCTCTTGTATGTCTTCCATTTTCTAATAATTGCTCCCACAGTTGATTTCTTCACACCAAGCTGCTTACCTATTGCAGATTCAGTCTTCCCAGAATGGTGTAGGTCTACAATTTTGTTTCTGGTGCCCTTTGACAGCTCTTTGGTCTTGGCCATAGTGGAGTTTGGAGTGTGACTGTTTGAGGTTGTGGACAGGTGTCTTTTATATTGATAATGAGTTCAAATAGGTGCCATTAATACAGGTAACGAGTAGAGGACAGAGGAGCCTCTTACAGAAGAAGTTACAGGTCTGTGAGAGCCAGAAATCTTGCTTGTTTGTAGGTGTCTAAATACTTATTTTCCACCATAATTTGCAAATAAATTCTTTAAAATCAGACAGTCAATGTGATTTTCTGGATTTTTTTCTCATTTTGTCTCTCATAGTTGAAGTATACCTATGATGAAAATTACAGGCCTCTCTCATCTTTTTAAGTGGGAGAACTTGCACAATTGGTGGCTGACTAAATACATTTTTGCCCCACTGTATCATTTCAGATTGACTGTAGGAGTTTGGAGAAGTTTGAAATAAACATTTATTGAATTTTAACACATTTTATTTCTTAATGATGCTGACACAATACATTTCTTCAACTGAGCTAAAAATGTTTTGCTGCTGATCTTTGTTTGTACTCAATATCTGATGCTTCTCATTTCAGAATACAAAAATAGCTGGCCAGTTTTGCTGGATCCCACCTGCCCAGATGCTGCTTTTCTGTTGTTGTTATATCCTGGTGAAACCTTTCACCATGTTCGTCATTGCATCAGAATTATCAGGGAAGAAATCCAAGTGCGAATGCAGAAAATGAATCTTTAGAGACATGTTGCACTTCATGGTTTTGCGTGCTTGTAGTACATTTTCAACCAGTTGGATGGGGTTTGGTGCTTGGTAGTTGCCAAGAAAATTTTCAACAACATCCTTGAATGCCTTCTATGCAATTTCCTCCAGTCCTACTAGCACAGGGGTGGGCATTGTTGGTCCTGGACGGCCACAGTTTGTGCAGGTTTTTGTTCCAACGCAGTTTGTTAATGAGAAGTCAATTATTGCTGATGAAGTGGATTCATCATGCACTATTTGGATTAATAAAACATTTAACAGAAGAATGTGACGGACTGAAAATGATCCGTTTCAGGCTTCAAATCTTTGGAAAGGGAAAATTATCTATGATATAAGAACATAGCATTTCAGACTATCAAGCCATAAAATTAAATAAGGTTTGAGATCGGTGAGGATTGGTTTCTAATTAAGCAATTGGGTTGGAACGAAAACCTCCAGCCACTATGGCCCTCCCCAGGATTGACATTGCCCTCCTTGGTATCAGTTATTTGTGAAAACATCTGCCTCAAGTGCTTCTCATTCTTATTTTATAGCTTTCATGAATTTTTTCATCAGTCCAAATTTTTTATGAAAACACAAAAATATCATTGTTCAGTAAACAAGTGGTTTATATGCCACGGTTTTCTGTCTAGAACCAAATGCTTTCAAAGTGACCAGCTCTTTTTAATGTAAGGAGTCTCTTTAGCACAGCTTTCCCATTACCAATGAAACAATAGTACTCAGTATATTTGAGCTGCATTCCTAGAAACAGTGCCACAGATGTTCCAGTTGTAGTTTTTGTACTGTATATGTACAGTATACTTATAATATGAAAGGATATAAAAAAGAAAATAGGTGATTGGTATAAAATGGTATGTGATATGATAATTTAAAAGGAATTTTTGTGATCAGCACGCCAAAATTCATATGATACAGCCAAAGGTGTTCAGGACGCAAAATCTTTTTGTCCAGTGTAGTAGCATTTCTAATAAACCCTACTACTACTGAGCAGACATTACTCACATTCAGGAGAAGCTGAATCAGAATAGAATATCTAGATGTAGATGAGGTTTTCAGAGAATATAGTTTTGGGAATTGAGGATGACACTTGTACTCTGCAGAATATGTTGTCCACGTTTATATAATTTGGTGCAGTCTTTCTTGTGGCATTAAGAGAAAAGCCAAGCAAAATTACACCTTTTATTGGCTAACTAAAAAGATTACAATATGCAAGCTTTAGAGGCAACTCAGGCCCCATCTTCAGGCAAGATGTAATTGTGGCATTAAGTAATTTCCTGCAAAGAATTTAACATTGAGAGCAAACATCAATGCCTTCAAATTTTCATTTGCTGACAGTGGTGATGGAGATGGTCCTTGGAATTAAAAGCCTTTTCCAGTGTAATAACCTGCCATGTCATTTTTAATAGCTCTTGATGATTATTTGCCAAAAGGGGTTAACTTAGACATTTTGCCTCATATCTGATTCTAATTCTGGCACAAAATGAATGGCAATGAACTGTGGCTAGCCACCAAGATATATTATAAGTAAAAGAAATTGAGATTTTCAGTAGAGAGAGATGTGGTTATTGTGAAAAGAGTGATGGTAGTCTTGTAGGACCAAGGATCAGAGCCGATGAGTTTTTAGGTGTGGTCACATATAATGTGACAAGCACCTATGGCAATGTCCAGATCTGTCTGTCTGTGGCAGGAAAGCTGTTATGCACAGAGTAAATAAACATCTACTCAGCAGTTACTTTACACTAAACCATCCTCACAACTCTATTATCTGCAGATTATAATGGTTCATAATTTCATGGACATGATCATTTACCATCAGAGTGCCACATTCACTTGATATCCATAATGATCACTGTAATAAAGTTAGCCTTTCATTTCTGTTATTCCCTAACATTTGTAATAACTGTTAATTGGAAATTGAAAATTGTCATTGTGTATGAATATGGTGTGTGGGTGTTGTGTGCGTGTGTGTGTGTGTGGGTGTGGGTGTGTGCGGATGTGTGTGTGTGTGAATGAGAGTGGTCCCTGTGATGGACTAGAATCCTGTCCAGACCTGTTTTCATCCTTTTGCCCAGTGGTAACGAGACAGCCTTTGGTCACTACAACCCTGAAAATGGACTGAGACGATTCTGGAGCCTACTTTCTGAATTCAGTCCATTGATGGCTACATTTCCTGTACAATCCTCAACGCACTTGAATGTTACACCATGCGTACATTTGCTAACTTGTTTTGAGTTGATTTGGCCAATGTTGTGTACAGGGTATCACCACTTCCGGGAAACTCTGGGTTCCATTAGAATCAAAACATATTACATCTCCCCCAGGAGAAATGTGATTGTGTTATGAGGGAACATGGAACTTGTTCACTTTGTGTAGTTTGTTGCTACCATAATCCTTACCAAGACAAACAGTCTAAAACATGAGTGGTTGCACATTTGTTGAATTTCGTCTTTATTATTGGATTTGTGTTACTCAGCTGCTACTTTTCTGAATTCACTACTTATTATTTCATGCTTTGTTATGATAAAAAGCTGCAGCCAAATAGCCTGCTATTTAAAATGTCTTCAAGTTGACTAAATTAGCCCATCCCCAATGTTTTAAAGTTATTTTTGCAAATATGCTTAGTACTCATTTTCTTGTAATGAGTCTTATTCTTTTTACTAAATGTCAGGCGTCTTCCTGAATTTAATTCTTCTGCTGGTATGAACATCTGTAAAGCAGAAAGTTATGTCTTTGTGTATATGTTATTAAAGTAAACCTTAAGTTTTTCCAGGTGTGAAATCACTTTGTACAATAATTAATGCAGGAATCCGAACTCAAGCATGCAAGTTAGCTGCAGCCTGCATATAAAAACAACTTACTTGTCAGCGATATTAGTTAACAAGGCTTTAAATAATTTGATCAAAAAAAATTAAATTCCCATGTTGCTAAAGAACAAATAAATGAAGACATTTTTACTAATCCTTGAAGACATTACTATGCTGTTTTCTTCACTTGAGGCTAATACATCTTGATCAAGTAACTAATGAATTAGCTTCTCACACAACTTATGATTGACTGGGCTCCTGTTCAAGTCCAGTTCTTGAAATACATGGTTTGAGGCTGTGACTCTTACAGCAACACTTTCTAGCACAAATATAAGGAAATAGAAAGATATGCCACATTTTTTCCTTTTCTCAGTCCACTAAGCTGATTTATTTCGGTTTTGACCAACTAATAGAGAACCTTACCATTTGTAGGCTATTATATAAATAAAGTTCACTGCCCCTTTTTTGCTTTAGTTTTAATTTTTATGTGCCACTTCTTGAATGTTTAAACTAGTCTCCTTGTGTTTCTATTCTTTTCAGTAATATCAATGCAAAGATAGCTGTCCAATGATTATCTCTGTTTTAACAAAATAGATGAGAATGTTTTGAATACAGCTTTCTCAGCTGTGCAACATCTGATATTCGACTGTTCTAAATAGGACGTTTGTATCTCCAAAGGTTAGCATTTTCCTGTTTAGTGTCATATAGAGTGTACATAAAGAGTTGCACACAGTTTGTGAATTGTATGGCTAAAGCACTGGACTTTATAAACCACACAGATGCTGGTGCAGTTGCCATCTCTGCCTCACTTTGTGACCCAGTAAGATTCATCTAACTTGCCAGTACTTCAATTGTAAAAAATATTTTTAAACATATGTATTATTTCCTAATGTAATGTTCTGTAAGTGTAAGTTACTTTGGATAAAGGTGTTAGTGAAATTTACAATTATTATCTTTATATATATAAAATGACAAAACATCCGGCATCTGTGCCCAGGCATAATGTCTTCCAGTGTATATAAAAAGGCTGCAATGTGCGATGAACAAAGGCAACAAGAAACACAAAGAAAGAGTGATGTAAGATCTAGCATATCTGGTGAGCAGAGGTTAAATATACAACATGATTGAAACAAACTGGTTTACCATGGTACTAGTTGAAATAATAATATTATCATACACTGATACACAAATGGAGAAACACAATAAGGTGTAAAGTACGGAAATACGCAATCAAATACTTTAATACTTAAGTGAAGAGTTCTCCTACCATAATACTGTCCTTTACCCTCTCTGAAAGGAGGTCCAAGAGGGCCTTTCACCATTGGTTGCATGTACTTCATCTGGGGAAGAGGTGGGTATCCACCGCTGGAGGCTAAAGCCACAGTCAGGGAAAGACAGGCGGCCCAAAGTAGGTTCTTCATTGCTTGCTTCTCTTAGAGTTTATTCCTAAATAAAAACATAACAGTGTTGTTCTTTCAGTTGAAGTAGAATTATTCACATTTGAAGGTAAAGGAAGGAAAGTTTAACAAAATGAAAAATCAAGGCAATTTATTTTAGGACCAGTCTTATGCGCATATATTGCCATGAACATGTGCTTCATTGCTCAAGAAATCAAACATTACATAGTTCTTAAATTCTAAATCTTCTGCCATTACATAGAGATGGAATTTAAATTAGTCAGGATCATAATGAGAGTGAATGATTGGCTCGAGTGATTTAAACATTCAGCAAGATGTCAAAAGGTTTAGTCAACATCTACAACTTTGTCAACAGACTTGTGAGATATTGCTGCTCCAGATAGCCACCGGTAAAAATTTACTTTGAAGATATTTTTGTGGGTATGTATTGGTGCAAGAAAAATATGTTTATAAAGACTAATGTTTATTCTTCTCCAGGGGTGCAGACTTCAGTTCCTGTCCTGGTAACTGTACATTTTGTACATTCTTCATGGGCTTTCTCCAGGTACTACAATATGGTCTCCTTCCAAATCCCCAAAATTTCCAGATATGGTTGACTGGCTCCTCTGAACTGGCTTTGTGTTAATGAGTTTGTATGTATGAGTGAGCTTGCCCTATGATAGAGTGGTAGTTTTTCCTGTCTGCATAGTCTGCTCTATTCTCTGGTACTGCAAGACAGATACTCACTGAGAAAAGGTATCTACCATTAACATCCCACCAGCACTACTGCCTCACATTTCCAGGTGATAGGTTCAAATCATTGTGTATAGTTTACACATCCTCTTTAAGTTAGCGTGGATTTCCCACTGGATGCTGTGTATTTTCTCCCCCACATTATAAGGCCAGTCATGATTTTTTAGTTTGCTGACCCAACATAAAACAATATGAGTAGATATTCCCCATAACTTACTGCCACTCAATTCTTGGCTCTTTCTTTGCTTTTAACCGAAGCTGCCAAGAAGGTTCTGTCTCAGTGAGCTGAAACTACTGAAGACACAGTAAGCACAGAAAATGGATGGGATAATGGATTGACAACAAAAAAGTCTCTTTAAACCCAGTGGAGCAGTGTGGGGAAGAGGTGCGTTCCTAAGTAGAGAGTTAACTCATGACAGGGGATATTTCATATTTTGTCAATGCTTTACATGATCAATAATTTAAAACCTTTAAGTGACAAACTAAATACAAACAGTGCATTCTATCTTTTAAGGGTGGCAACATCATGTCTGTGATGCCATTAGTATATTCTATACACTATTTTTACATGTGTTCGCATATAATGCCTCAAGCACCATTTGAGAAACCCTGCGTCTGCCTGTCTGTCAATGCACATGAAACAACTCAGCCCCTGGTGGACCAATTTTGTTGAGATGTAGCACACTTATTCTTCCAAGAAATTTATCAGGACAGTTCAGTTTTTGTTCAGATATTTCAAACAGATTGTATGAAGATTTCAAATTTAAAAATTTACAAATTTCCCATTGAAAAGCATTGGTGAATTTGTGAACTCGTTCATCTTAAAATGGAGAAACTTTCTGTGTGACTTTAACCAGAAATTAGTTTAATGCTTCGGTTTTCCCTTGAGAACAGTTAATTGATCTTGTATATTTTGTATATTTTCTTCTTTTACTCATCTGGCAGCCGCTCGGATACCCAGTGCAAGTAAGTCAAACGCTGGGCAGAGCACTTACACAAATAGCTCATACTGCAGCGCCTTCTCCTGCTGCTTTAGATAAGTTAACTAATCCAGTGCAAAAAAGTAATTTCTCAGGATATGTAAGACTGAAATGATTGAACAAGATCATCTGTAGGTTATTATTATAGATAACCAGCATTCTCTAAAAAAATGTTAAATGGGGTTTGAACTAATTAATAACATGAGAAAGGTGCCACTACCTGAATGATATAAATATTGAATGGTTTTAGAAATTGACATTGGGAGTTGGCAGGCTTAAGTGGCTCGAGCCCCTACTCTCTGGCACTCAGCCATTGATCTTTCAATTAGTTCCTTTCCAGGTTCTTACTTATATATATAATTTTAAAGAATGTCTGTGTTTTAACTAATATTACTAGATACAGTATATGGTAAACGTATTTCAGTTTCCTTTTCTCCTTTCAAAGGGTAATAATGATACTGATGACTTTATGCTAGTGTTGTTAATTTTTTATTAATAGATATTTTTCATTTGCTAATTATTGGATACTACTCTATTGGAAACATTATAAGAAATGTTCTGTTTAAGAAAACTGAACAATTAGTTACAGATCCTACACCACTAACATCAATCAATGTCATTTTCATATTACTTGAATTGTAGTCTGCTGTGTATGAAAGCTTTTGAGCCACCACAAGACTATTGCTCCATTTTTTAATCCAATATAAAGTACTTTTAAAAAGCACATATTTAATGGAGTCTACTAACACAAGTAATTGTATTCTATTACTTCTGAATATGACTCTTTGTTACAAAATATTTAGAAAACAAAAATGCGATAACTGACTTTTAGATGAAGTAAATTAATATGAAATGCTCCAACTATCATATCAGTTAACTCAGTTGCTGAATTCTTTACTGCTTGACGTTCTGCAGATAATTCAGCCTGGCTATAGTTATTCTCCACTACAGCAAGAAGTCAGGCAATCCACATGCACAAAACAATTGACTCTGTTACCTCTGTAACAATATATTATTATACCATCCAAAAACAGAAAAAATGTCTAGAAAATATTTTAATCAGCGATGCACTTCTGCTTAAATAAACTCTTACCTCTCTCTCTTTCAGTCTCTCTCTGCTGGTTTAACTCCCATTTTCCAGGTTCACCCAGGTTTACTGGTTGCCTTTAAGAAGGATATATTAAAGTAGAATATCCAAGCACCCAAAAATGAAATTGCCTCAGTAAGGCAGAAACGGAATGTTGGTGCTGTGGTTGGTATGAATTCATTTTCCTGGGTTCCTATCATGCATCAAGTTGTTTTATGATAAGTTTGCAAGTTTTCCCTATGTCTGCATTGGTTTACTTTGAAAACTCTGATGTTCCTCCAACAGTTCCATAGACATCTTAGGTAAGCAGATTGAAAGTCTATATTGGCCTGGTGTAAGTGTGGGTGTGCCCATGTATGTATCCTGAGATGAACTTGTGTTATGTTCATGTTTACATCCTTGAACACAGTGCTGGCTGGATGGATTGTGGCCTTCTGAAATGTTTAATTGGGTTTAACAGATTTGAGAATGTACATTGTGTATGTACTGTATGTTGCCACATGCATGCGCATAGAAAGCAACTTGAAGGTCTGGGTGATGGTAAGTCTCTGTCAAGACAAGGGGTGGCACCGTGTACAAAGACCTCTCTTCTTCTCCTTCTGCAGAAAGGATGATTGACACCAGCCTATCTGATGTCACCACCTGATTTTGTCTGCCTGGACCCACTGCTATCCTAACCAATCTATCTAAGAAATCAGGATGACTCAGTTTGCGTTATATGCGCGTTTTCTTTTGCATTTTTGCTTAACATTAAACAGGGTTGGCCACAAGGTGCCCTAAAAATCTAACTTTGTCCTGAGGTTGCTTTTGCAATGTATAAACTCTACAACTTGCAGAATAAAAGCCTGACATGCAATGGGGAAGTTTGTCTGATAAGCTTGTAGAACCTCTCCCAGCAGAGTATACCCCTTCACAATTCTTACATAAGCCTCATATGTTTATGAATAGAAGTGCTATTTTAATACTTATCACATAAGCTTGGGTCCCTACTATAGTCAATAATCAGCTCTACCTTATCAGTTTACATTGCTCTCAGAGGCTTTTGGCTTCATCTGAAGATTCCCTTGATGCTATCTTACAAGTAAGAGTTACAGTATATGTGTATTTGACAAATTTTGGTTTCTGGGGCTATCCAATCTGACGAAAGAAGTCTCACCCCGCCCCATATCGCCCCCCTGAACCCCGTCAATTTAAAATTTAAATGTAATTGAGGGATTAAGCATTGGAAAGCCACCACACGAAAATTTATCACAACTGGCGGGAAAATAAAACCTCTAAAGTAACTGATACATTTTGTCACTTAATAATGATGATTTCATTTAGGAAGATTTCATCTTTACTTTACTGTGCTTTGGAAAGTTGACCCACTCTTGGGTA
Source organism: Erpetoichthys calabaricus (assembly GCF_900747795.2). Taxonomy (NCBI): domain Eukaryota; kingdom Metazoa; phylum Chordata; class Cladistia; order Polypteriformes; family Polypteridae; genus Erpetoichthys; species Erpetoichthys calabaricus. The sequence goes on from NC_041407.2 coordinate 52,720,344, forward strand.
TTTATCTGTGTTGCACAGTGCTTACTGTGGTTTTCTACAGCAGAAAAAAGGTGCTTTTCCAATTTCTGTATTTATAGTATGATAACATACTCTGTCATCTCTTTTGCACATTCACCTCTCATAGCCTGAGAGGCCATGTCACAGCATGTCAAAAATCTCAAGCTCTCACATTCAGTTCAAATGTGTTTCTCCACATTTCTACAAATTAATTATTTTGCAGATGGCAACGAAACAAGCATGCAACAAGCAAAGTCAGATATATTAACACAGATGTTTCAAGACAAAACAAACACAGATGTTCCAAAACAAAACAAAGGTCAGAGATTATAGTTAAAAAAATAAACAAGTAAAAAAAAAAAGGAAATTAAAAGCACATTTTTTATTTCCTTTTATTTCGTTTTCACATATGTTCAATAATTATCTGTTAGAAACCACTATACTTTGAAAATGCCCACCATGATGTCACATGGACGATGCTGACTTTCTACACAATGCATAAAATGAAATCAAAATATGTGTGAACAAAACTTTAAAAATATTAATTAAAAAAACAGATCCTTACACATGGTAATTATGAGAGTCCAACACAATTTCCATGATGTTTTATCTCCTTAAATTGATTGGGGAAATCAGGGACATGTGGAACAGTGCCCTCTGCTGTAAAGGTATAGACACTATATCTGGATGATACTGTACCTCCAAGCATTGACAAGAGAAATAAATAGTTTATAATCTTTCAGTTCCTTGCATACCACTAATGGTTGTCCTTATTATGCCTAAGGGCTCGTTTATACTTCACGCTATGAACGCGTACGCGCCTGCATCATGGCTGCCACACGCTCTCAGCGTTCATTTGATGCATCCTCTGAGCAGGTCCTCAGAAATTAACGCGACGCGTCCATGAGTTGCAGTACCAGCAAAAAGTCGGGGGGCGCAGTGTGCTAAAAGTTGGAATGTGACGTCAGAGTCTCTGTTTACTATCTACATGTGACAGAAAGCCGCTTTGCGGATCCTACAAGATCGGTGTGCGCGCTTCGATGTTTGATAAATGGTTTGATGTGGTGAAGCAAAATGCCGACATACAGATGTATTCGTGGTGCTTTTATAGTCAAGCGTCGCATATTCCCGATCGTAATGACACGGTACATTTCAAAAGTCTCACATGCCGTCTTCTGTGCTGTCTTTTTTTCTAGGGCTTCCTCTGGTCCTGACCGCAGTGGATCACCAGCAATATATCGCCACACTGAGCACATTAAATGTATGATATTCCAACTCTCTGCACATTTAGAATCCTTAGATTTATACTTGATATCACTTTCATGATGAAAAGCATTAAAGTATGTATATTACATTTTACAGGTAAATCGGTAATTTTGTTTAAATAATGAATACTGTTAATAATTACACACATGGGGGTGACACAGTGGTGGAGCGTTAGCGCTGCTGTCTTGCAGGGAGTCACGTCGCTGATATTCCCTGCCTGGAGTTTCCATGTTTTCCTACTAGGTTTCCTCAGTATGCTCCAGTTTCTTTCCAAAGATATGCAGATTTGGGGATTTGATGCCGCTAAAATGATGCTAGTGTATGTGTGTGCTTGTATTCACCTTGCAATGAGCTGAGGCCTCATCCAGGGGTTGTTTCTCACTCGTGCCTAATGCTTGCTGGAATGGACACATCCCTGGATTTAATCAATAAACATCCTTTTCAGAGATATTGCGGTAAGGTGTCATCAGAATTTAATGGGTGTTCTAGGTAATTCACAACACAGAGAAGCCAAACATGTTCTCACCGCGATAATATCTCACACTGCCACCTGGCGGATTCCTCCAGATTTATGTAAAATACACACACAAGTAAACACTACAATGCTTGCATAGCAGGAGCGTCTGCTGCAGCATGCGTCGCGTCGCATGAAGTATAAATCTGGCCTAACCCTAAATTCAGAGCTTCTTTGCCTGTTTGTCCTTAAAAGCAGTATAACTGCTTTTACTGGGCTTTAACCAGTCAGTCACTCAGCCATTTTCAAACCCACTTAGTCCTGAACAGGGTTGCAGGTGGTCAGTTGGTGTTTATCTCAGTAAGCATAGGGTGCAAGGCAAGGAACAAACTCTGGACAGGGTGCCAGTCCATTGCAGGGCAAACACACACACACACACATCCTCACACATCCTACAGTGAATGTAAGCAAGTTTGTGGATTAACACAGGACTGATGCCATTAGGGAGACTTGTTGCAAATGAGTTCCAAAGGCAATTTTGTTAGCATTTAAAACTATTTATAATTAGTTGCTCTTTTTTATTTTTAGCACCTATGCACGGACCTACAACCACTTCTGTTTGCATCACAGCTTCACTTAATGCTTTAATGACTGTGATGCTGCCAGGCTATTTGTTAAGAATTTTTTATAATTTGTTAAGAATTGTTATTAAAAGTTTGTTATAATCATGGATGAGGTTCAGATAGGAAAACATACAGCTCACATGTTTATGCTTGTGTTCATGTAAGACACACCCTATAGGGTCTCTGGGGAACCTCTGCTTTCTTTTCTACACTCCCATCCAAAATCCTGATAGATCGATGAGAATTACTTCAACATCTGAAATGGGTATAATTATCACTGCATGTACTAGTTATCTAAATAACATTGAACTGTACACCCTCTTGAGCCTTATGTAGTGGCAGACCTACAGTATATTTTTGGGCCCTGAAGCTTGAACTGTTATGGGGACCCCTTCATCCCCGTATATTTACAATATATTTAAAATGAACCATCCTTAGTTTGAATGGGTTTTTTTTTCGCTTATGGCTAGTCTAAATGTTACTTTAATAACCTTTTAATTTTTATTTTAACTATTATTTTGTATTGAATCTACTCTCTATATATAAAATCCTAAGCCTAAAAGTGCAACGATTTTATGTGACATTTTTATGTCACGTTTTTTGTCACATTTTAAATCAGGCTTATTTTAAAACCTGCATATATATGTTTGGTATCATTCTTTTCAGAATTTATCAAACTTTAATGTGATGTTGTTAGATTTTTTTTTGGACTAAAGCTACTTCTGGCACCCCTATGGGATTAGGGGTCCTGAAGCTTATGCTTCATTAGTTTCATAGTAGACCCTGACCTTATGCATGCATCGGTCTCTTATACCGAAAAACAACCCTTGAGCAGCTTTATTGTGAGTTTCTTTTTAGATTATCATTTTCCAATAGAAGATATAGTGTGGTATGTTCTACCATTGGAAAGAGGTCACCAGCATAACAAGTACAATTTTTTTTATAAGCGGCAACAGATACTGATGCGTAGTGCAAGATATATTGTGACATTAAATTTACACTTTACCTCAGATAAAATGAAAACTTAATTGAAGCTGCTGCATTTAAATAGAGTGCACTTTATTTTTCTTTTAATATTATATCTGGAACAGTAATGGAAGGAAGGATAGACACTCTTTATTTTGTAAACCTTCTGTAACAAAATTAAGATTGGCCTGTGTATGTTTTGTGGTTACTTAGATGCTGTGTTTTGTTTTTATTTAGTAAATTCTTTTGAGGTTTCTAATCTTCCTGCATATGTAATAGCTTTAGTGACTGATATGTGTATTACAACAAGGTAAAAGGCTAAATCATATATTTGTTAAAAGTATATACTGTATATTCAATAGAACTCCAACTTGTAGCTTGTTTGGGCCTTTTTCGCCATTCTCCTTCACATTTTGGCCATATCATTTACAGATGGCAGTGGAAATCAACATCAGTCACACCAAGAAACTTTTTCCTGTCTTTATGTGTAACGTTTTGGTGATCATCTGCCCCCTGTAGCTGAAAGGAGTGAAATGTGGAGTGATTTTCTGCTGTTGTAGCACAACGACTTCAAGGTCTGATGAGATCTGCATCCTCCTGTGCATCATTATAAAATACGAATATACAGTATAAAGTAATAGCCTTTCTGTTGGCTTGAATGAGCCTGGACACTCTGTTCTGACCTATTTCATTAACAATATGGTTTAGTTCATGGAACTTACACTTTGAACTCTAAAGTGTTTAGCGTAGAAAAAATCCCAGTGTGGCAGCTGTTTCTGAGATCCTGTGCCCACAACATCTGGCACCAGCAGTCACATTATTGTCAAAGCAGATCATTCTACTGCTTTATCAAACAACTAAACCTTTTAACCACATGTGCATGCTATATAAAAATGTGTAAAATGCTAAAAATGTATATATTGCACCAGCTGTGTTACCTGGCTTCATCTGGAAAATTTCCTAAGACAGCGATCTCTGGTTACGGTTCTGTTAGTTAATTGAATGTATCAGAAAATAGTATATACTGTATCTAACTGAGCCCTTTTCTCTATACAATATTTGTTGTTTTTTACCAGGAGTAATAATATTAGTTCACTAGAGCGCTGTAGCTCACTACAGTACTATAGTATTATTAATTCTTATTATTTTATTTTAAAGGCTTTATCCTGAATGTCACAGTCAGACAATAAAGTTCAAACACTGAATTGTGATTATTTATATGCTGGTTGTGGGGCACCCGTTCACTGAGCTGTACAAGTACATACAGCATTGATGTTTACAGATTTCACATTTACATGGTCCATTCAATGAACCGAACATTTTAAGTACTATACAGAAAAGAACATGTGAATAGAAATAATATCATGAACTATGTACAATGTCTGCCTCCTCTATGTGCTGGCTATGGGGGACCCGTTCACTGAGCTGGGCAAGTGTTAAAACTGACAAAGGCATGCCATCTGCTCCTGACTCATGTCATACCCAGGATTTGAACTGGATCTTCCCTATTTCCAGATTGTGAAGTGGCGCATATAGGCCCATCCCGCTCTGACCCCTTGAAGTGAACACTTCAGTTCTCTACAATATTGCATGCACTTTATCACCATTGTGGACACCAATCCCCCCTCTCCCCCCCATGTTCTTCCATGTATTTGTATATAAGCATGCTTTACAATTCAAGGAGAACATTGCCTATTCTTGAACTCCTCAGTTGAATTTGAATATTTTACACCACAAAGCAAGGAAAAGGAAGAAGAAGCCAATAAAAAGAATAGGGAGTATTGTGTGACCCTAGGATGTCTCCTCTTCTTTACTACTTTCTCTCCCTCCCTTTTACTTCTGGTGAAGTCACACCAGCACTCACAACCACAGTGCTTGACACCTGCTCTTAAGCTTTGTAACATTCTTGCTAAACACATTTCACTTGAGCTTCACTGCTCTTTTGTCTTTCTACTTTGATACTGCTGGTGGACTTTTTTTGAATAAAGCTACAAGCACCTTTTCTCTATGTAAATCCTTCTTAGAGCTCATCTGATAATGTTTGCAGTATGTTGCCATACCCTACTTACTGCAGTATTCTTATCAACAAACATCAGAAAATAAAAAAAAAAAACACAGGTCAGCTAATTTTCTTTTTTGTATAATGTCACCAAATTCATATCAAATAAGTCAAAGCATTTTTTAAGATTTTGGGATACTTAGTTTTTCTATCATTGGGATTGTTTTACCTTTAAATTTTGATATATTCAAAATGTGCTTTCATAGTGGATACCTTTTTTCCCTAGATGTACAATCCAGTAATTTCAGCTTTTTATCTAAATGGGAAATAGGGTTTTTATTGGTGAGTGAGTGAATTGAGTGAGGTAACTTTGAATATTATACATATACAGTAATCCCTGACCTATCGCGGGGGTTACGTTCCAGAGCCCCCCGCGACAGGTGAAAATCCGCGAAGTAGCGACCTATATTTATTTTATTATTTCTACATATTTTAAGGCTTTATAAACACTTCCCACACTCTTATAAACCTTTCTCACTCTCTTGTTAACCTTTCCCACGCTCTTATAAACACTTCCTATGCTCTTAAACACTTTCTGCATTCTTAAACACCGCAGACCAACACTGCACACTGCACGCAGCGATCAGACGTCAATGTGTCTGCACTCGCTTTGTGAAGGGGGGCAGCTGAACTCTCAGCAGAGCAGAAATGGACTTTGTGCTGCTTCTGCCAAAATGCCTGCTTGTCGCTCTGCGCGTTCAGAAGGAGGAGGAGGAGTGTGTGTGCGTGTGTGTGTGTGTGTGAGGGCTGAACGCACGTTCGCTCAAACCCCCCTCCTCGGAGGCGCAGTCCACTTCGCATTGTCAAGGGGGTGGGGAGCTGAATGAACACTAAGGAGAAGTGGACTTTGTGCTGGCTTTGTGCTGCTTGTCGCTCTGCGTGTCAATAATTTAAAAGCCTGTACAATCAGGCTTTTAGGTGTACATCACCTATTTTCCTGTCTCACTGTCTTGTCTTGCGTGAAGTTAAAATGTTTTATAATAGTGAGATGTTACTCATATCCTTAGCCCGACATCCACATATCATATGTGTTAACAAAGTGTGTTTTATAAGTTTACATGTGTTTAAAGCATGTGGGATGGGTATTTTAAGGCTTAAACTATAAAAATGTTTATTTATATGGTCTTTCTATATCGTGGATTTTCTCCTGTTGCTGATGGGTCTGGAACATAACTTCAATCACTTGTATTTAAAAACCCGCGAAGTCGTGAATCCGCGAAAAGTGAACCGCGAAGTAGCGAGAGATTACTGTAGTTATTGAGCTGGAGCCACATTATTGGGTGTTTAGAGGAGCAGGATATTTGCATTCATAGACACAGCCTACATGTATATAATGTGCTGTGCACATTACTACATTATCTTCTACTAAATTCCACAACCAAGCACACTGTTTGCTCACCATACAGCCTCTTTTGTCATGGCCGGTGATGCTTGTGGGTGTTTCCTGTACATTTTCTGTTCCTTCCTTCAGTAGCATAGCCTGCTTTTCTCAAAAAGATTTGCAATGCTTTTTTGATCTCTCAGATTCTGGGGCCTATTTTGGGTGCTTCTTCAGCAGTAAAGCTGAACTCACAGTCAGTTTAGTTTCCTGAGGAGGATAATGGATTAGGTTGTATTTTCATAAGAGTCTGTTTTTCTTTAATGTAACCACATTGGCTTGCCAGAGGTATGCAATTGCCTGGACCACAGTGAAACAGTAAGCTAACTTCTGGTAGAGACACATGTTTCTTACAAATTGCCCTTTTAATAGATTCAGAGAAGTTCTATTATATTGTCTGCTTTATGTTTGTTGCATAAGGCCCTGCTCAAACCTGGAAACATGTGAAGGGATCTCATATCTTGATACAGCCCTTGAGATCCTCAGCTGGAAGCATGTGGAACAGCATGAGACTTTCAGAACTATGATTTGGCTTGGGATTAAACAGAAATAAAAAAAACAATCCAGACAATCAGGCCCACTGTGTTCAGGAAAAGTGGTACTGGACTGCCAGTATTAAGACCACAAAGCTGAGTCAAATACATTTCATTCTGCTTAAAGTTCGCCAGTGGTAACTGTGATCCACCCAAAATTGTAACAGCTGGGGGTATCTAAGGCATCTGCAAGGCTACAGGCAGCTCTCTTTCTTGATGAAAGAAATTATTTTGGCCTCAGCACTAGTTTAGGGGTTTTGTACCAAGAGATACTAGATGGTTGACATGCCGAAGCCAGGTGAAACTATTTAACTTGCAAATTCCCAGTTGTCTCTGTGCGAGAAAAGCAGTTTAAAACTGGTGGTTATAGAGGTGTGGAGATTAATAACGGATAGTGTAAAATAGATGGGGTGAGGAGCCGAAAATTGGTACCAGGGGCCACTGTTTACAAGGCCTTTAGAGGGAACTAGAAAGCATCTTGTGAGTAAGGAGGAGGAGGAAGTTGGCAGCATGCACTGATTACAGCACATTGCTGCATCCACCACAGACTGAAAACAATTTTGAAAATCTCACTCAAGAAAATCTAAGTCCAAAAGTTAAATTGCATGCCCACATATTGTATAAACCATAGCATACTTAGGAAATTGAATTACTGATTCAATCCACAGTCAAATGAGGCAATGCACTGAAAACTGTATATGTAGTTTTGTCTCAAGGATATGCAATTTGTTCTCCCAAAATGTTTAAGTGGACAAGGTTCAAAGAAGCTTCATAACATTTCCATGGTGCTAAAGTTGTATGGTACCGTATGGTGTATGGTAAACCTTTAAGAGTGAGGCTAATTTTGTTAATAAGTACTGTATTTTGCATAACTTCAGACAGTTTTCTTTCAGTTAAGTTAAGCATATTGATTTACAATTTCAACCATTCTTAAATAGACACTGATAGAGAAAGAAAGTCAACATTTTCTGGAATGAGAAAGATATAGCTAAAGGTTTTTTTGTGGCCAAGTGTTTGTTGGCATTTTAATGGCAGTAATGAGCAAAAAAAAAAAAAAAATCAGCAGATTTCTTGCAAAATAAAAAAATCATAGGTGACAATGATAACAACTAATGGTAAAAATAACACCTTCCAGTATCTCACCACACCCACAATATTTGCCCTGTTGATAGATAAAAAATACTGCCTGAGTAAAACCTAAGACAGAAAGGCAACCAGGACATCAGGCCCTACTGAGATAAAATTTAGGCAGAAAGGAGGAGTGAGTGACAACTATCACAGGCCATCCAGCCCCACAGAAGTTGCACCAGAGTATACAGATTTGTAATATTTCAACCAAGTGACCCATCGAATAGCACCGAGAGTTCTAGGTGAGTTAAATTGAAAAACAAAGCTTTCCAAGATGTAAGAGGTATAGGGATTTCAGCAATTGTGCTTAGACAAAACAGCCTCCATTGGACAGAGGACTGGCAGAGAGAAAGGAGAGGTCCAGTAAAAGAAAAGAAAAGGAAAGAGACTTTACTATGAAAGGAAGTCAAGAGAAAAATCTTGGTAGATTCCAGAAAGACTGTGGGGCACTCCTAAAATATATGCAAGAAACTACCTGGGGTGTTCGCATTGCAAAAGGGACCACAGGGATAAATGGACAGACCTGTGACAAAACTCTTTCATGAAGTAAAATAAGTGCAGTGGGCAATCCTGAAATGCATGGTTAGGAGATTAGAGTTCTTAGATGATATAAAATACTGGTGAGAACAGATTTCCAGGAGAGGAGGGTTGTTGAGGGAATGTCCCCTTGCCAAACAGGGGGAATCAATTAAAGGCAATAAGAAGTCTTGCATATACTAGCACATCGAGATGACACTGGTCCTGAGGTAGGGGTGGGGGGGAGGGACTGAAGATAGGAAAACTTTACAAGATTTATAAAGGCACCTTAGTTGTAAGTAAAGGGAAAAACACAGGATGGAATTGCAAACTCAGAACTTGTTGATCAGAATGCAAGCCATTGTTAAAAATTCAACCAAGATTGATACAACTTGGCACTTTCGGGGTTGGGGGTAGGAAAGGGGTGTAGATGATGCAACCACCTATGCATAAAGCAGGGATGAAAATGGTGCCACTTTGGACAATAATCTAGGATTGTTTCAATGCTGTGCCATAAAGTCAACATGCAGGAGATTAATGGTCCCAAGTTGAGATGTTAGTTTTAGGGACAGCAGTACTGGAGTCAATGGCAATCTGGAAAGTGAGATTAACAGCAGACGTCAACCAGTTCACACTGGACGCAGAACAAAACCCCAATAGTACAATTAAAACTTCTGGGGAGTAGACTCTGCCCACCAATCTATCACAAATTAGGGTGCAAAACTTAACAGAAGGTCTGCTTTTGTTCCATCAAAAATTTGATATCAGGGATCTCTTATCCAACCAGTATTTATTTGAAGGGGAGCACAGACTTCATTAGGTGCTTTTGCAGGAATAGGATAATATTCTACAACTGTAGTTTCAGAGACGTTTTAGCTCTGTACACAAGGATGGTCAAGAGGAGGGTACATGGGATTCTGAAGGAGTACTTTATGTTCACAGTTGTTATTGTTTTTTTCTGTCTTTGCTTTTCTATTTCCCCTATTTATCACTTTTTTAGCAATGAAGGTAGGAATTTCCATCATCCAACCCACTACATCCTAACTACAGGGTCACGGGGGTCTGCTGGAGCCAATCCCAGCCAACACAGGACGCAAGGCATGAAATAAACCCCAGGCAGGTCGCCAGCCCACCGCAGGGCGTGCACACACACTCACCCACACACCAGGGACAATTTAGGATCGCCAATGCACCTAACCAGCATGTCTTTGGACTGTGGGAGGAAACCGGAGCACCCAGAGGAAACCCACGCAGACACGGGGAGAACATGCAAACTCCACGCAGGGAGGACCCGGGAAGCAAACCCGGGTCTCCTAACTGCGAGGCAGCAGCACTACCCACTGCGTCACCGTGCCGCCTGGTAGGAATTTCAATTTTTAAAAACAAGCATAACTTATGGGTATCCATTGAAGGTTAGTTCCTACGTTATCCTGAATTGGATTAAGTGACTTGATTAAATGATGTGTAATAATTTATGGGAGAAGAGTATTTTTTATTGAAATACAAAAAAACTTCCAAATTAATTCCACACAGTTCTGGACTGGAAAAATAGGGTTCAGTCATGGATGGATGGATGGATGGATCTAACTATGATTATGAAACCTGCCAGCCTTACACAAGGCAGCAAGGCCAGAAATATGTCAGCAAGGGTTTCTACATAACACAATAAAAGCAGCTATTTCCTGATACCCACCTAACAGAAACAGCATGCTTGCTTTATTCACACATTTTAGCTCACAACACAAGCAGTACTCTCCAATTTTTTATGCCTTCATTGACATCTGACAAATTAAAAATCTCCTGAGCTACAGATGTTTTTTTTTTCTACTCATTCTTTTTTTTTTACAACATACCTCTGAACATAAGCACACATCAGCTTTTCATTGAAAGTCTGAAATATATTTGATAAAAAAGCAAAGGTTTATTTTTTTTAAAGCGGACAGAGAGACTTCACGGCACATTCACTTTGAAGTTTAAATTTTGGATGCATTTTCTGAGAGCAATTGCTCAATGAGCTGCCTCAGCAAACTTTGAAAAGTGGCAGCTCACTTAACACAGGATTTTTCAGTTTGGCATAGTTTTTAAAACACTTTGACACAGTTTATAAAAACAAGTTTCCAGCATTATTATTATCTCTACTCTGTCAGATCTGTTATTCAGCGCTGATTTCCTCCCTGGATTTGACAACAGTAAGAATTCCCACCAAGTATTAATTATCTTCTTTGTTTTAATGCAATGATCTAAAGATAAATTATATTTCAAAGCCAATTTTTCATATTCAGTTATGTCTCATAAAGCTTTAAAGATATTTAATGATTCTATGATGTACATATTTATTTTATTATAGAAGTAGTGGTATTTGCTGACAATCAAACTTTTAACCTTTTTTCCTTTCTTTGAAAATAAGTTTTTGATTTCATATGTCTGTGAGAAACGGAAACGTTTACCACAGCAAAAAGCATCCATCTCAAAATTCTGTCTGGAACATAATTTCCTACGGGATCTGGTAACTTTACTTTCCATATACAAAATGTTCCTGTTGGGTAGCACAGCAGCTCTAAGGTGTTGATACTGTCCATAAAGAACAGGTTAAAAATTCAACCTTTGTAGAAGCTGATGATTTAAGGTGGTTACACAATTTTTCAAAACTGTACAAGTAATAAGTCATTGGGTTTAGAAATTTAGCAGTGAAGCTGTTGTTCAGTCAAGTATAAAAAAATGTTTCCATTGAGGCAAAGATGAAGACAAATGACATCTCATCAGGCAAAACAGTCAAGCTCACCTCATTGTGAGGTTTACTCAATAAAGTAAAGCCATAGCCAGTAAAGGCCTGATAGGTGCATATTTCTAGTTTAATACTGCAGGCTACTGACACACCCATCGTTCCATTTAATTGATCCTTCATATTCCAGTACAGTGCTAATCCAGAAGCTACACAGGAAACTTTGGGAGGAAGATAGAAACCAATCCTAGATTGGACACCAGTCCATCACAGGTCTCATTCAAAGTAACTAATCAGTATGACACATATGTTTTGAGATGAAGGAGAAAGCCAGAGCACATTGACAGTTACTGGCCTAAAAATTGATTTCAGGTCTCTGCAGCTCAAAGACAGAAATATTAGCCACTGTGTCAGCATGCTACCCCCAATCAGCTATTGATAGGATAATTCTATGAATCTGTTAAGTATTAAGCTACTCAGAATTTACTGAAATGAACTTAGAGGCAACTGGAGGCTGACATGATCATTATCCAAAAGATTTAAGGATTATTTTTCCAAATGTAAACCTTTAGACCCTGAAGATTTCAACAGAAACTAATGATGAAAGGTGCCCGCTCCTGATTTTTGATAGTCATTCTTAAAAGGGTGTGATCTATCTGGTTCTCCAGATATGTCCAGTTGATTGTATAAAATCTTGACCCATAGCCAGTAAAGGTCTGAGAAGTAAGGTCTGCTGGCTACTGACACAGAGTAGAACTATGTTATAAATCTCAGGCTTCTTTTCTTGAGTCTGATATACTGATTGTATTAAATGTGAAGTGAGCCAGTAAAGATATCAGCAGGTTCAAAATAGAGAAGATGCAAGCTTGTGGGACCAACAAGCTCATTCTCAGGGAGACTAAAATATCAGACTTACAAAAGTGTATGTAATTCTAAAATATCAAAATACAGCAATTGACGATGTGACATGGGGAGACTCAGAAGTGAAGAGCTCCAGGCTTCTGAAATTTACCAGAAGTGGGAGCTACTGAAGAAACGTTAGAAGTTACAGACATGGACAAATTTGTTGGTACTCTCATAGTTCACTGAAAAAGTGTTGTATGCCTCCTGAAAAGTGATTAAATGAAAAGCAATTGTCCCATGTACACCTGCAAGTCATCGAGCAAGTGTGAATAGAGATAAAATATTGATTAATCTACAAAGATATTATAAAATGGCTTGGACACATTTGTTGGTATCCCTAGAAAAAATCATAAATTATTGGATTTGAGGTTTTTTTTAATTAGCTATTTTCTTTAAGTAGTATCACACATGTCTCCAAATGTGGAATCAGCTATTCAACTAATTTAAATGGAGAAAAGTAGTCAGCATGCTGTTTGGTATCATCATGTGTCCCACACCAACACAGACCAGAGAAAGGAAAGGAAAGAGCTGTCTGAAGAGATCAGAAAGAAAATTATAGACAAGCATGTTAAAGGCTAAGACTGTAAGACCATCTCCAAGTAGTTTGATGTTCCTGTGACAACAGTTCCAAATAATATTAAGAAGTTTAAGGTCCATGGAACTGTAGGCATCCTCTCTAGATGCGGCCACAAGAGAAAAATCGATCCCAGAATGGGCAGATGGATAGTGAGAATGGTAGACAAAAAGCCAAACACAACTTCCAAAGAGATACAAGCTGAACTCCAAGGTTTAGATCCATCAGTGTCTAATTGCACCATTCATCACTTTTTGAGTGGTAGTGGGGTCAGTGGAAGGACTCCACTGTTGAAAGAAAAGCATAAAAAGCCAGACTGGTATTTGATAAAATACATATTGGCAAGCCACAATGCTTCTGAGTGAATTTCCTTTTTGGCAAGTCACATCAGCAGGGATCAATGAAATCTCAAAACTATCAAGACAATTTGGAGGGAAGCATACTGTCCAGTGTCAGAAAGCTCTGACTCAGTTGCGGGTCATGGATCCTCCAACTGGATAATGACCCAAACACACAGCTAAAAGCACCCAAGAATGGCTAAGAAGAAAACATCGGACTATTCTGAAGTGGCCCCCTATAAGCCCTGATTTGAATCTTATCAAACATCAATGGAAAGAAATGAAACATGTAGTATGGAGAAGAAACCTTTCAAAACTGACACAGCTGGAACAATTTGCTTAGGAAAAGTGGGCCAAACTACCTGTGGACAGGTGCTATAGGAGTTGCTTATTGGCAGTGATTGACTCTAAAGGTTATGCAACAAAATATTAGCTTAAGGGTCCTAATCATTTTTGTCCATGCTATTTTCTTTTATGTTATAATCTGAAATATTCTGCTGAATCTAAACTCTAAAGCAAAGTCTGATTTTTTTAAAAATATGGAATAAAAAATGATGGGTGCCAATTAGTTTTCTCAGTTTCAAGTTAGACAATTGTGGGTTCTTCTTTATCATGGAGGGATATCAACAAATTTGTCCATGTTGGCATTTGGATCTGTTATGATCATTGTCTGCAAAGTAAAGCTAAAACTAAGATATGTCTCAAACAGACAGAATTTTACAGTGCAGCTCTAAGATCTGTGAAATCTTCCATGATCACTCTACAGAAGCTCCAGGCATGTTAAACAAATAAAATGAACAGCAAATTCTTATTAAGTGATATGATATCAAAAAACGTAAAAAGGGGTCAAGCTGTGAGGCTTCTGTTAGCTGATAGCTGCCTGTTTTTTATTTGAAATGGATGACAGCCTTGATGGAAATGATTCAACAGCCTTTTAGTAAAGTTAATATATGCCACACTATTTTTCTAGAGGCCATGCATGGCTCTGCAAATGTCGACAGCACCAGTGAGGCATTTGCACAAAACCGTTCCTGAACCACAACTATCAAGTGCTCAAACCACACAGTGAAATGAGATGCTAATGCAAACAAAAAGAAACCTAAACTATTAAAATTGTTTACTAATAACCTGAATTGTTGCAGATGGTGCCAAATTTAAAACAGATTGAATAAAAAAAGAAAAATTGTCTGAAGGGCATTTATCATAGCCCAAAAAGCCTTCCAACTGAAGGTGCTATTAGTGAAAAATATAGTCTTTCTCTCTGAAAATATGATAAAAGCTTGTAGAAAAGCCAATGGATTACTAGGTCTAAAAATAATAGAAGATACAGTAACAGTGCTTGCACCCATCCATTTTCAACAACATTTAGGACAGCAAATTACTCAAACTGGATTACCAAAAACAGAATTCAGTACTCTTAACCACATAGTTGAAATGCTGATAAACCTGGAGTTCAGAAAACCTCACATCAAGAAAGGATGAGCTTGAACACTTAGAACTTAGGCTTTGACTTTATTGTGGGAGCCAAAGCTATTGAGTCATTGTGTCAGACCTGAGAGATCTCATAGTAGTTCAATAGGCTTAAGTGGATATGTGCTGATCTCTTCTTTGCTTGGTCCAAAATAATTTTTACTTTTTTATCCGTCTGCCAATTGATTTTCTGTAACCACTTTCACAAAGTTGCTAATAGCCAGGACCTATCAAGGTTCGAATCAGGCCATCACAGGGTACACTCACACTCAATCAGCTTCACTTTGGCAGTTAATCTAATATGACTTTCATTGGGATACGTGAAGTAACCAGAGTATCTAGAAGAAATTCACATGCACGTGACAGAATGCATACTAGACTGCCTTACGGCCACTTTCTGACTCCCCTTCTGTTTATTTTGTGTATAAAATGAGTGCAGGGGTTAATGTCAGGACAGGCATATCTTAAAATGTCGTGAAGATTCTTCCATTATGAGTCTGTTACAAGAGATGGAGGATATACATGGACCTGTTGCTGATGGGTTTGTTCAATGGTGATGTTATTCCTTTTAACAGCTACATTTATCTGAAACCAAAGATATAACTGTAGATTTTGGAAGCTTTCCTTCTTCGCATTTTCCAACAATAATAAAAAGTCATTCTATATAGTTAGTGGAGCAATACAAATTTTTAGGGATGTTCATTAATAACAGCCTTTCTGTGATTTCAACATAGAGCTGATCTCTAAGAAGAGGATAAAATGGTTATTCATTCTAAAGAAACCCAGTTTTACAGTAGATATACAGTAGCTGCAAGTCTTTTATCAAATCAGTTGTCTCATTTGCATTTATACCATTAACAACATAAATTGTCTAAATAAGATTTTCAAAATCAGTAGTAAAATGACTGGTTTGCAGGAGTCCACTCTCACTGTGCAGTGTCACAAAAAAGTTATGAAGGCCAATTTAAGTAGCTTTCCTCTGTTTTCTGACTTTCATTTGTTTCAAAAAGCCTGCAGATTTAGGTTCCCTTGAACCAACAGCAACAGATTTAAGAAGTCTTTTATCCCCCAAGTGATAAACATTATTAATTATTATAGATTCTGCCGAACTGTGAATTACTGTTACTATGTACTGTTAGGACTCATGATTATGTGTAGGAACCTCATGGGTGTATGTATCGATTATAAAAATGGTTGTCTTATGTTGGTTCTTCGCTTATTTTCTTGTATGTGTGTAATGATGTATTATGTTGTGCACTTTCTGCTGTATTATAAAAAATACTAAACCTAAATGCCACACAGACAATGACCAAATTATTGGAACAGTGAAGCTACATTGGTAAACACTGTACTTCCATTTCTTATATTGTGAAGTTTCTGAACTCTGGTGGGCCGCAGTGGCTACATGTTTTCATTCTAACCCTTTTCCTAATCAGCGAGCAGTTTTCACTGCTAATTAACTCCTTTTCCCTTCATTTTAATGGTCCTGTTTTTAAGGATTCAGTCCTCTGAATTGATTAGTTTCTTCATTAAATGGCAGCCAAACAGAAATGAGATGTGAAACAAGCCAACAGATGAGCAGCTAAATTGGAACGTCAAACTCAAGCCAGTTTCACTCCAACCAGTTTCTTAATGAGAAGCCAATTCTTGTTGTTAATTAAAGCCATTATTCAATATCACGATTTGTTGCTGCTCTCGTTCTGCCACAGCAAACTGTTGATGTTCTGTTTTTTCTAAGATCACCGTCAAGATGTTTTGGTGACCTGAGCAGATCCAACATGACCGAGACCTTCACCTTTCTTTATTTTTGGGTTAGCTGGTCATGTGGCGGCTTGTTTTGTGTCTCATTATTGTTTGGCTACTCATTAAGGAAAAAGAAACAACTAAGGGATCTGAGTCATGTCAATTAAAACTAAGGCAAAACAAGGTAATCAGCAGCAAAAATGGATCACTAATTAAGAACATGGTTAGAATGAAAACTTGCAGCCACTGTGGCCCACTAGGACCGGAGCTGGACACCCGTACTATATGCCTTCTAAATTTTGTATGTTTTGAATTTTGGGACAACTAATATGAACTTCCTTTTGTTTCGTTCTGAAAAGCACTTTTAGCTGAGCATGGAGGTAAGATGCTAATGACATAAGCAGTAGAGATTTAGTGTGTTTTGGCCAGTATAGAGTGGGATTGTGGCCTCTTTGTATTACTGTTTTCAAGCAATGACTTACAGGTACACAACTTTTAGTTTGACTCCTACTATAAGACTGTGTTTATAAGAGTATGCGGCATTGATTTTACTTGACTTTTCGTTGATGAAACATGTTTCACAGTATTTTCTTTTGTTTTGTTTGAGTTTTGTTTCTTTGTTAGAAATTGAATTTTTCCTAAAGTGCTTATTTGTTTCTGTTTCTGTCTGATCCAGTACCATTGGTGCTGTATTTGACTCATGGTCCTACCAAGGCTCCAGGCAAAAATTCACCTCAAAGAGCCAGTGGCTCCTAGAAGAAAAGAAAAAATAGGAGCCAATGGGATTGATTTAGATTCCAAATATTACAATGTGTAAAATATTAATCTTTCACTGTCTTACCTTTCTAACCTCCAAGTATGTGTGCCTAATTATTATCCTTCTCCTTGTGCTTTTGTATCCATCTTGATGATATTGGTAACGGAATGTCATTATAACTTTCAAACTGGGTACAGTCTTTAAGAACAGTGCATTTTGCTCTGGCGCTGAGTTTGTGTCACTGGGCATCAGCATGTTAGTGTCTGTGGCCAATCCAGTGTAATCTTGAATTCTTTTTGTTTTGGTTGAAGTGAGCCAGAGTTTGAAACAGGGCTGATTATCAGACTGCTCAAGTGATGGGCCCTCTGTGCTGATCCTGACTAAATCCTCCAGGGTTCTGTACTGAAAAGCCATGTTCACAATGAGCTACTGAAATAGGCAGAAAAAGCATCATCTCAACAAGCTGTAGAATATTGGGGAAAACCTGACAATAAGGCTCATTTGTCAGTAAGAGTTACCACTTACTGTTATAAGTCTGAGAATCGGCCTTTAATCAGACTTTTTAGCAATCTCTGTTCCATTTGTACAGCCTTGACATCACATGTGCTCTTCAACAAGACATCTTGATACCAGCTAATTAAAGTGTCAATCTAATTTTCTCCAGAAGTAATTAAATCATCTGGCCATGGTAGACGACTGAGAAGCAACAAAAGATCTCGGACCCATGTGAGTTTCGTAGCTGTGTATTGCTCCTCATATTTTCAAACTGGCTTTCCAGTTCCTTGATTGTAACCTCCAATGTTTTCTCAACGTGCAATAGAAAGTCATCTCTAAAGTTGGTGAGAATTGTGCCTTTCACATTTTTTGTAAGGTAATTCTTGTATCGGTACTACGCACTGACTTTCCCCACTTTTAAGTTTTCTGTCTTTCTGAGAAATGTGTGTTATCCTGGTGCACCACATTTTTATTCTGTGCAAGAGATTCTGGGTCAGTGTGCTGCAGAAACTGCTGCAACTTTCCACTTCTTAATGGTCTGTCTGACATGGCCTTGATTGTGAGAACCCAACTGTAAATAGCTGCTACAGCTTGAAGCAAAAATCAAAGAATTCTTTTGAAGTGTAACACTTAACTTTGAGATTTCCCCAGAAAATGACCAAGTGCCACAAAAGGAAACCTCTCCATTTGCTATGCAATGTGCTTTGCTGTCCCTTTAATGTCAGTGTTTTTTGAGCCTGTAGCCAGGTGTTCCAAATGGTTATGTACAGCTGTCCTGTGTGATCCGAGTCCAGAAAACCATAATGCAAATGTGGGGCAACCAACGCTGGGTCTTCACGGCAGTTGGTGTTCGTATAGAACAGCCTAATTCCACACCGATCACTCTCAGCTCACACTTGCTTTTAGGGCTGAAGTGGTATGTTTTACATAGACTTTTTTAATCATTTGCTTTCCAGTGTTCATTTTGAAAGGAGAAGACAGGGGACATTCATTTCTATGGAAAAGGCCTAGCTGAGTAAATAAGTGTCCCCTCTAATGGATGGGACAAGGGGTCACAGTAGACATGAAAGTGATATAGAAAACTTTCTTGAATCTTTTAAAATAATTTTTGAACAAGCGTATAATTCCTTTGGAAATAAGCACAACCCCCAGCACCAGTGCATGGGGGTGAAGGCCACAGTAGACATGAAAATGATTTAACAGACATTGTACAACATTTTAAAATACATTTTGAAGAATTGTTGCTGTCCAGTGTTCAATTTGTAAGCAGCAGATGGGAATAGGCATTTCTATGGCTTTGCTCTAGCTGTGGAAATAAGTGTCCCTTCCATTGGATCGAACAAAAGGGCACAGTGGCGAAAAAGATGACAAACAGGTTTAGCTCAATTGTAGCTGTCCAGTTTTCATTTAATAAGGCACATTAAATAAGAAATTGACATAGTAGACTGTCTTAAAATACATTTTGAGCAATTTTAGCTATACAGTGTTCATGTTGCAGGCAGCTTACAGGGGGTAAGCATTTCTACAGCAAATGTGGAAATGAGTGTTCCCTCTGGTAGAAGGAATAGATAGGTGTAGTAGATATGAAAATGCTATAGAAGACTGCCTGATAAGCTTATTAAAGACACAGTTCACCATTTTAACTACCCAGTATTCATTTTGCAAGGGAGTACAGCAGATCAAGATTACCATTGAATGTTTACAAGTTTTTTAAAACCATTTCATCAATTTTAATCTTCCATGATCAACTGCAAATGTAATATACAGGACAAAGAGTTTTATAGGATTACTGTAAGCCTAGGAGGTAATATCAGCACTGAGCACTCAAAATTTAAAGGTGATTGCTTCTACTAATGATGAATGCTTTCAAACATAGTGCAGAGATGAGCAAAATATCAGAGACAAAGTCATCATAGACTGGCAAGTTATACTCTCTTCTCTCTACACAAATGGCAAAATTATGAAATCAACTGACAGAAATCAATGGTTTTATGGCAACAAAGTACAGTACAAATCATGCCTGTGGCAAATTAAAGTCCCGTTTAGCAGGATGAAATAAGTTCTCTGTATGTGGTGGTGGCAGCAGGAAATCACAGTTCTGTCACAAACAAAAGCTAAATTCTAGTTTCTGTGTAATATGTCAATGTTATATTATATGAATGTGGTATTATTGAAACAAGCCAACATAGATATTGGAGAATTTTGTATTCAACACAAAACTACACCAGCAGAAGCAGACTGTGGAAAAGAACCATTAAAGGATACCCTTGGTATTTTTGAAGTCAGGTGCTCTTTTAGAATCATGACATACATTAATATTACCCAGAAACATTAATTTTAATTAAAGCAAAACATTCCTGCAGGACTGAAAGTTCGTAAGAGTACAGTTGACTTCCTAATTCTTGAATTCAAGAAGTTATAAACAACCACAATTCTCAATAAAGATGGCCACCTGGCCAAACTGAGTAATCATGGGAGAAGGCCCATGGAAAGAGAGGTGACCAAGAACCAAGTGGTCATTCTGGCTGAGCTCCAGAGAACCTGTGCGGAGATGGGGGAAACTTCCAGAAGAACAACCATCACTGCAGTACTCACCAATCTGGACTTTATGAGAGAGTGGCCAGAGAGAAGCCTGTCCTCAACAAAAGACACATGGAGTTTGCAAAAAAGGCACCTAAAGAACTTAAAAGACTGAGGGAAATAAGATTCTCTAGTCTGAGGAAACCAGGGTTAGCATCATGTCTGGATTAAATCAGGCATCACTCATCACCTGTACAATACCATTCCAACAGTGAAGCATGGTGATGGCAGAATTATGCTGTGGCGTTGTTTTTCAGCACCAGGGACAGGGAGAATAGACAGGGTTAAGATAAAGCAGAACAGAGCAAAGTACAGACATATTCTTAATGAAAACCTACTCCAGAGACCTCAGACTTGGTCAAAGGTTTGCCTTTCAACAGGACAACAACCCTAAGCACAAAGCAAAAACACCACAAGAGAGGCATTGGGGACAACTATGACAATGTCTTTGAAATGTCCAGCCAAAGTCTGGACTTGAGCCCAGTCAAACATCTCTGGAAAGACTTGAAATCAGATCTCCTCCAACGGTCTCCATCCAACCTGACAGAGCTTGAGAGGTTCTGCTGAGAAGTACAGCAGAAAATCCCCAGATCTAAGTGTGCAATACCCATGAAGAGAATAGGCTGTAATTGCTGCTGAATGTGCTTCAACTAGGTACTAAATAAAGGGTCTAAATACCTGTGTCAATGTGATAATTCGTTTTTTTTATTTTTAACAAGTTTGCAAAATATTTGTGCTATGTCATTCTTGGGCATGGAGTGTTTAGTGCTTTACTTAAAAAGTCAAGATTCTTTTTTTAATTTTCAAGAACTGGAATGCTACATTGACATGCTACTCAATCAAAGAAATAATAATCATTTAACAGAAACAACCATTTACTTCAAAATTAACACAAAGGAGAAAAAAAAAATTCTGCCTCCACCCAAGAACAAGTCAAGGTTCTGTGGCAGATGAATGTATTATGTAATTGTGAAAAATAACATCAACTTTTAAAATTGTAAATATACTTTAAAGGTGCTCTTTTAAAAAAATGAAACATGTCAGCATTTATATAATATGATACGACTGGGTTTCATCGTGGTATCAGAATAAAGGGAAAAGCTGACTATGAAAGGATATTTCTTGTTTCTTTATGAATTGAAGCTGGTGGACATCCAAATATCTGGTAATAACTTATAAGCTCTCCAGTTAATGGCAGTGTCAAAAAATTGGGAACATGTCTAATATCTCATTTTCATGCAAAGATCTAACTCTGCTATATTGTCACATTGAAAAAAATCAATTATAGTGCTTGTCTAAGATGCACACTTGTGGTCAAGACTACTTTTTTATTCTGTAAGAAGCTCTGCAAGTTGTAAATGATGTCATAACATCAGCACTATAATCTTTATATTGCTTTCTGAAGTAAGCTGAGTGAATTTAGCGGTAGTAATATTGAAATCCACATTAGAATTAAATATATTTTCTATAAGTCAAGTATGAGATTGATCTAAGGTCATAGTGATCATAGTGTTGTACACTTAAGATCCTGTTATCATGTCTGAAAATTAAAATGATATCCCAGAATAGGTCTTCAAGTAGGATTAAAATCCTTGCTATCTGTCACATTTTTGGTTTATGTTAGTTACCTGTTTGTGTTGCATGTTATGGGCAATAGTGTTTTATAAATTAAACAATAAGGCTCTTACTACATTCATTTGTTTGAAAGACAAAGAGCCAAATGTTTTAAGATGAAAAGCATAACATGCAATACCATAGTAACAGTTGAACTCAAAAAATGGTGAGTAAATTTGACGTTTTAACTAACCATTAAAAAAGTATGGATACAGATCCACTATTTAAATATACAGGATCCCACTCAAAGAGTCTGTTTGATTTATTTTCTCTCTCCGTTTGTATAATGACCTTTTCAAACACAAGAGAACACAGAAGTCAGTCCTCAGCAGGGCTCTTTAAATCTTTCCATGGTGTGTGCCATGTTTTGTGTTTTTCTAAAGGAAGGTGTGAAACTGAGCTAGCTTTTTATAAGCTGGAAATCCTCCCTATGGAACAGTTTCAGAACAGAAAAAGAAACCAGTATCTTATATTTGGTATGCATTCACTTGTTGTAAAAGGAAGACACAGCAGGGTTTGAAATGTGCCCTTTGCCAAATTTGTGCCTATGATTTATTTTCAAATTTTATAAAATTGTTTCTTGGAGCTCCATGGAGACAACACATAAGGGTGACCTAGTGGAGTTAAGGAGCGAAACCTGGCAGAAAAGGAAATAACAGAAGAGCAAAATAACAGGACACTCACTGAGACTAGTAAAGCTCTTTGATTTCTGTTCTGTTTGTATGGGTCACAATTGCCTCTGCATGACCTTAGGTTATTTATTGTTTAGATTTTAAGAATTGTTCTGTGATTCATATAGCATACATTCATACTTGTTCTTATACATCATTTTATATTTCCATAAGTGTTTGTAAATTTATAACTATACAGTAGCTATATTATTTCAAGGGTAAGTTTCATCTCCTTAAGATCATTATTAGTGTAAGGGAATCTGGATGGATGGAAATTGTTTATGGGGCTTAACTTAGTTGAAAATATTAGTTTATATTTTTTCAGTAGGGAACTTTCTTAATATATCCTATTTAATCTGTGTGCATTTAAACCGCACCCCATTCTTTACTTCCATTGCTCTGCTGATGTTTGTATTGCTGTAGCCAGCATAGATACATTCTATACCAGAGGTCTCCAACCTTTTTTCTCCTGAGAGCTACTTTTACAAAGTGAAAATGGCAGCAAGCTACTCATGTTTTCCAAAGTTTATTCTCATAGCTTATTTCAACCCAAACAAACTGAATAAGCTTGTTTTGCCTGAACATTTACAAAATGTTGGTGTCCACAACTCACATTTTGTATTAATACATCACAAAAAATATTTAGTTCACCTGCAAGTGCATTTTGTATGTCTGTATGCATTTTCTAGTGTATATCACATTATTGAATTAAAACATGAAAGCTGTCAAAAAAAAAACAATGCAATTACAAATACAAAGATATTACTTATTCATTTGTCATTTTGTTACATGTCACTGATTCACTTCACAAGAGTATTCACATGTTCAGCTGCATGTGTGAAGTGTTATTTAGTTAGTCAGATGGCTGGCACTGCATGGAGTCAACAAGAAAGGTGTATGGCAGAGTGTAGCCACTTAGGTTCACTCTTATGGAGTCATAAAAATGTTTATCTGTCAGTCTTGTTCTGAACTTTGATTTCATGACATTCATGTCAAACTCACAGAGGTATGTAGACCCAAATAAAGCAGGCATTTTCAGAGCTGCTTGGTGAAGATTCTTATAGTTATCTGGCTCTACTAAACTCCAGAAATACTGAGAATGCTGTTGAGACTTTAACTGCACATTATTTTCAAGGTTTACTAATATGTAACATATAAAATACTATGTCTCTCTGTCTGTATGTCTGTCCACTTTACACAAGAGAACTACTTAAAAGATTTAGATCATTTTTTTTTTTTTTTTTCAATAATTTGCTTGAATATTCCGGTTGATTTTGCGACTTCTCTCATTTCACTATGTATCATAGTTCGCTTGCGGTAATGATTTATTTGTGTGGGATTCTCCTCTCTTACTCGGCAGTTTCGTGTTCCTTAACTCCGCTTAGCTAGCGAACGAGAGAACAATTGAATTCATCTTTGTTTGATATTTAAAATAAAGTGTCACTTAGGTCTTGATGAGTTTGAGTCCAGATATTCTCTTAAGTGCATGACACACTGAAAAGATAGATTGCAATTCCGATTGTGGATCGTGATTTTTTGGAAATATCGCCCACCCTTAATTTGACCAATCAAGTTTTCGAATTTATGGAGGATTCATTAACTCTTTGGGGAGCTACTTGGAAAAGGGTTGTGAGCTACCGGTAGCTGGCAAGCGACATGTTGGAGGCCCCTGTTCTGTACTTTCATTAAAGTAATGGCTTTATTTGAAAGCCATGCACATGCTGGATTAGAAAGGCAATCAACCAACTCCTTCACCTTTGACCAATAACCAAGCCCTAAAAATTTTTTTGAGATTGGATTCAACTCTTCTTATGCAGTGATGAATTGGCCGTCACTGTTTACAAGATTTGTACAAAACACATAAACTTTATACTGTATATGTAATTAGTGACAGATATTATAATGTGCTGTATAAAGGCAGCAACCAGTTCTGTCACAGGCGATTCAGAAAGTGCATTCCAAGAAGAATATGTCAGAATTTCTAATCTTCACACTAACAGGCTGAAAATCTCATCTTGTGTAAAAGAAAGTCTCTCACACTGGGTCAGTGAATTACTTACTGGAAAGTTTAGGAAGAGTGTAAAACTTGTGTAAACACTGCTCCTGTTGGATGTTTGGATATGGCCTCTCTCATGTGGGATGTTTTGCAATACTGTATAAAATAAATCACAAATTTACTGTTTATTTGTGTGATGCAAGGTTTAATGCTGGCAGCCACTTTCAACCTAGAAGTGCCCACAGGAAAACATACTTTGACCCACTTGCCACTGCTTTCATTTCAGCTTCTTCCTGCAACAGATGCTGATGCACTAAGCACATTCAGCTGGCAGGTCTACTACAGTAAGCATTGCATAAAGTCATACAGTAGATGAAGTGATACTCAGAATCTGTATAAAGAAGTATGTAATGATATAATACTATAATGAATAGTGATTGAAATCTGCTATTACTGCTATTACCAACCCTGCTGTTACTGTGGGCCCTGGTGCAACAGCCCCACCCACACTGTCTTTACTTACACCACTGATGTTTGTGTTTATTTGTTTAATTCATTTTTTTTGGTGATACATTTATGTATTATGTGTTATTATACATAAAGGGATGTCTGATAATGCTAGCTGCTTTTTAAATAAAACTATTACAAAATGCATAACTTTCTCATGGGCGGCACGGTGGCGCAGTGGGTAGCGCTGCTGCCTCGCAGTTGGGAGATCTGGGGACCTGGGTTCGCTTCCCGGGTCCTCCCTGCGTGGAGTTTGCATGTTCTCCCCGTGTCTGCGTGGGTTTCCTCTGGGTGCTCCGGTTTCCTCCCACAGTCCAAAGACATGCAGGTTAGGTGGATTGGTGATTCTAAATTGGCCCTAGTGTGTGCTTGGTGTGTGTGTGGGTGTGTTTGTGTGTGTCCTGCGGTGGGTTGGCACCCTGCCCGGGATTGGTTCCCTGCCTTGTGCCCTGTGTTGGCTGGGATTGGCTCCAGCAGACCCCCGTGACCCTGTGTTCGGATTCAGCGGGTTGGAAAATGGATGGATGGATAACTTTCTCATTGCAAAAATGTACATATCCTTATGGTGAGATGGTTACTGTTTGATTTTTTAAATTTTAACTTTTTCACAATTAATAAAAAAGAAAATGAGCCTCCAGTGTTAGCTCCCTTTATTTTTGTTTTGTCAGGGTGCTCATGGAAAATGCATAATCACAGAATATATGAAACTAGCCAACCTGCGGCATAGCATATGCCACATAATTATTTATTGATGGGTGAACACTTCCTGAAAGACACAGTTGTCCAGATGGGGTGGGTTTGAGGATACGACTGTAAGTGAATGAAAAGATGGAACTCTGGAGAGAGCAACATACAATTGTCCGTAACTGAAAACTGGAGGACCGCCGCTGTGCCCCCACCTCCCAGAGCGAGGGACAGGGCTGGAAGGCGGTCGGGCGCGGAGGGCAGAACGGGGGAGAGGGGAAGGACGCCCAGGGAGGATGCCCTTTCCGCCCTCTCCGCCTCTCCGGAGAGAGGGCGGGGAAGCGGGCCCGAGAGGTTTCGGGTCCTAATCGTCCAATGACGGGTCGGCACAACCGGTAATGATCCTTCCGCAGGTTCACCTACGGAATTACGACTTTTACTTCCTCTAGATAGTCAAGTTCGATCGTCTTCTCGGCGCTCCGCCAGAGGCTGCGGCGACTGTGGCAGGGCCAATCCAAGGACCTCACTAAACCATCCAATCGGTAATAGCGACGGGTGGTGTGTACAAAGGGCAGGGACTTAATCAGTGCAAGCTTATGACCCGCACTTACTGGGAATTCCTTGTTCGTGGGGAACAATTGCAAGCCCCGGTCCCCATCACGAATGAGGTTCAACGGCTTACCCATGCCTCTCGGTAGACACACGTTGATCCATTCAGTGTAGCGCGCGTGCAGCCCCAGACATCTAAGGGCATCACAGACCTGTTATTGCTCAATCTCACATGGCTGAAAGCTTAGCAGCTTACACTCCAGTACATTGCGGTGAATGCTAGTAACAGTCAGGCGGGTGGGCAGGTCAGCAGGTGTTCTCGTCCCATGGTCTTAGAGTTGGTGGGTGTGGCTCTGTGAGTTGTCATCGTATCCCATGGTCTTAGAGTTGGTGGACGGGGCTCTATGAGTTGGTGGCCGTGGCTATGTTGTGCGTATCCCATGGTTGTCTTGCGTGCCCTGGTCGGCTGCTTAGTGAATTATATATATAGATAAGTATGCTCACAGTGCTTTTACTCTTCCACCCCATCCCATCCATCTGCTCATTACGTTAAGAGCCATACTTCAGAGTATCAGGTGTTATTGATGTGTTCGCAGGCAGCAAATAGTGTAGGTATAGTAATAATTTAACCTTTTGTGCAGTTAAAACAGAGCATGTATTGTTTAACTTTCTGAATTCAGAGCTCCAGAAGTTCATATATTCATTCATCTGCCCAGTTACTGAAGCAGCCACTTCCGTGTCGCAGTGTTTTGTGGTCTGTTCTTGCAGCATCAGGTACAAGACAGGGACTAACTCAGGTTAGGATGTGAGTGTATCACACCGTGTACTAACATACAAGCCATCACCTCCTGTTGCTGGGACATTTTAAAAGGAGCTTGGAGTATCCAGTGGAAAAAACATGTAAGAACATGAGAGATTATGCATATTCTGTACTCTACATACAGTGAATGAGCAATGATTTAAGCATGGTCTCTGAAACTTTACGCTACTGGGCATCCATGTTCTTTTTAAAAGTTCTTTTAAATTTACAGTTAGAGCGCTTTTCTCACAAGTGGGTCTCCTCACCTTACTATTATCATGCCATAGCAGAACGATTTTTCTTTCTCACAAGTATCTGCAGCATACAATATTTTATAAACTCTTCGTGTCTGTGTGGATTTCCAGCTGTAATAAGCTTCTCAAATATTACACAACTAGGCCAAACCACTTCATCAGATTCCATTTTAGCTTTTTGGAATACGTTCTTTTGTGCAGATGCCACTTCATCCTTTTTTCTCCCTTGTGGTTAGTGTACAGGTTTGCATGCTTTGTGGTTTAATGTTGCCTGATAATATATTCTTTAAAAACTGCAATGTAATTTATTCAAATCAAGCAAGATGCATGTCCCCTTAACTCCAGAAGAAGTACACTGTAGCCCATTTCTTTTAAAAATTGCCTTTGCTGAACAGCAACATTTAATTTTTATTTCGAGACTGATTTCAGTAGGGTAAAAATTCACAAAGTGAGGTATCTACATACACAGAGTTAGATGTGTGTGCTAAGTACTTAAGACTGATATATATTTTGGTAGCACGAGGGCCCAGTCAAGGGCTTTAAGGAGATATGGGACAGAAAACGGTTGAACATGGTTGTGAAAATTCATACACTTTTAGTTGCACCACAGATTGTTGTACCAGTGCAACAGTATGTACATCATCAGAGAGCACTATGTTTTATGAGTGCATGGAATGCCCCAGGAGTGTAAAAAGTAATGGCACCCTCACAGAGGGGAAGAAAGTATGTGGAAAAGTGCTGTTTTCTTTCAGGAAGGCTGAAGACAGGCAACAAAGTCTGCTGTTCTAGAAACAAATATAAAGCCATGCCTCATCCTGGAAGTGATTCTGAGACTGGGCAAGAAGTGTTATGTTTTAGAAAGGCCTAAGGAGGCAATTAGAGTTCATTTTTTTGTTTGCATTTCTTTTTACATGATTTTCCTTTATTGTTTTTTTTTTTTACTTTGGCCTCCTTGGGGTCTTTTCTGGGGAAAGGAGACAGTTTGAGAGCATCCTCTGTGTATTTTTAGTTTTAATGAAATCAAAAATATAAATTAAATATAAACAGAATCCAACTATAATTAAAACAACACAAAAAAGGTTTAAAGATTTTCAGAACATCTACACAATTCACTTTTACAAAATAAAAGTGACATACATTGAATAAATTAAGTTACGTTCTTGCACTGTGTAGTGAGACAACATCCTCTTCACACTCACAGAAAAATGATGAACATATTGGCCGTAATGAAAAACAGCAGTCACTGGGAATCTGAGAACTGGACTGAATATGTCTGGTTTAACAATGAGTTACTGGAAAACTTAAAATAAATAAATAAAATTGGCAGCAGTGATTTTTGGTTCAGGACAATAATATTCTGGAGACATAACAGGAATGGCTTCAACAACTACAGAAATAGTTAGCCTGCATCTTTTTTTTCCCAATTAATAGCAGACAGCTAAGACTAACTTAAACTTTACAAGCATGAAAACTCCAATGGAAACTATGAAACTTTAACATACAGAAAATCAGAAAAATACAAATAATTTGCTATGCTCTTTCATTAGTGAATATGTGGGAAAAAATAAGGAAGCTGTCTGTTAGACAAACTGTAATCCAAAATTTCAATTCATGTCATTACCCAGACATGCAGACTTAACCAAGGCCTTCAAACAAAAGACAAAACAGAGTTACACACAGGAGCAATCTAAGGTTCAAATCAAAATGTCAGAACTAAATACTACATTTTCTATTTTATGTCTCAACATACCAGAGTGGAAAAACAAGAATTGCCCTCTTTGCTCACTAGACTTTGTCATATCCTGCCATAAACATAAATATTACCCACACAATTTCATAATGTGTTTCTTTACTGGTCTTCTGCCAAAATCAACAATGGCTTCTTCTAGCTTCTTGTTATTGCCTTAGCCAAAACTAAACAACAAAGCAGTTGTCACCTCCTGTAATTATTTGTTATTGTAATTATTTTTCCGGCTATTGGCTGTTGCTGCACCTTTATTTTGCACAATTGATTTGTTTGTAAAAATGATGTCCAACCTGTCAATCAGTATTCTCAGTGATGCACAATACAGTCTGAAATTTAGCCATCAAGTCAAAATGATGAAACACTTGCAGATAGTACTGTAACATAAAAATATTTTGAAAATGAAGTTAACTAGTAACTTACAATTGAAAAATTAGTTTATCCATTATTTTCATTCCAAATGTAAGTTGCTGATTAACCCTCAGACATTCTGTATCCTAGTTATGAGCTCATGTCTGGTCATTTTCTGTGTAAAGTTTGCATTTCCCCCCATGTCTGCATTTTTCTCCAGGTACTCCGGTTTTCCTCCCAAATCTGAAAATACTTTCAGGGATGCATTTCACAAAAGCTTAGCAACACTAAGCACCTAGTTATCTTATATGTACAGTCGTTTGTTAATTAGTGTTTCCCAAAATCCTTCGTAGGTAAAGTAGAACTTAATGTCATTCAAAAATTAACGAGTGAACCAACCCACTCATTATTTTTAACGTTGCTCTTTTGTCTGTGATTCTGCCACAGAGATATATACAATATGTTGACCTAAGTAGATCACAAAAACACACTGACACTCTAATTTGGACAAAGTAATAAGAATAATATGAGGATGGTGCTGCAATATAAATATAAAAATAAAATGAAAGTTATGTTAGTGCAAAAGCAGCTCTTTTTAGCTTTAATACCTTTAAGTAATCTGAATACATAAATTAACCAATCAAACTTGCATTGTAATCTGTCATATCCTTTAAAGTTGGAGGGCAAATCACTCCATAGCACCAGCAAAGACAATGGCAGCAATCCAGAGAATCATGCAACTCAACCACAGATACTGTTCGAGACAGCATCCTCCAAGAAGCTAAGTTACAGGTCTAAATGCTCTTTTGAGGGCAGACATGACCACTAGGACATTTAACAGATATACATGCTGGGCAGGAGTTAAATAATAACTCTCCTTGCTCACTATAGGACAAATTGGAAAGAGGGACACACAAGAGTTTTGCCCACTGTCCCAGAGTGCAGCTTCTAAGAGCTCTCCATTTTTGCCCCACTGGTGGATTCCTGTAGACTGTCAATGATGCATATGGCCTCGACGAGATTGCTGTGTCTACATCTGTATATGCAGTGACCAGACTACTGTGCTATGCACATAACAAAGCCTGAGGTTTCAGTCCAGATCCCAAACTGACACTGTGTAACCATGAGCCAGTAACTTCACTGGCCTGTGCTCCAATTGGAAAAATAAAAGAAAGGCAACCAATTCTACTCTAAATGTTTTAAGTCACCTTGGGCAAAGGCATCAGCCAAATAAGTAAATAATAATAACAATGCAATGCCCACATAACACTAAAATTAATTTTCGTGCCATTGCAGACGCAGCTAGCATTATTGGTGTAGTGGATTAAACATTCTTCCCTATTCATAGTCCAGCCTCTTGAATCCCATCTACACCTGTGAAAAATGGTTCTGAATGTCCAGGTGATATTAAAACCGACCAGACATTGTGGCCAAGTGGTCTAGCAGTACACATGATGGCTATATCTGGTCCAATTTTGGAGTGCATCAGATGCCAAGGGTGTTTTTGCTGGTGGCAAGTTACTGGGAGACAGTGGGTATCCTCCTTACAAACACCTGCTGACTCCAGTATTGAATCCCCAAACTCTGGCTGAGGAGTTGTAGACCACCGCACACAAAAGCACACGCACTGTTGTAGAGAGCACTCTGGCCGTATGGAAGATGCAATTCCAGTGCTTGCACACATCTTTGGAGGCTTCCACAAGCCTTGGAAAACATTATTTTTCCACCTCCTCTCTAAGTTGTTATAAGTCCTCTTCTATGAACTGCGGCTTTCATTTCTTATAGCTACTCGCAACTGCAAGGAAGCCGCATCACTTTTTTGAGCCTTTTTATTTTTGAATAATAAATTAATTTTACCTATTAGTCAATATTTTCATTTTCTTATTGTGTGTTTTTTGCATGTTTAAATTGATTTTTTATGAATATTATTTTTTTTTTTTACATTTGCACATGCGTGGTGTGACAATATAATATATATTCAACCATTGAAATATGAGAGATCGATGTGTCTGTTACTGACAGTCTGCTTTTCTGATGTGAATGCTGGAGAGGAGCCAACGAAGAAGTACTTTAAACTTGATTGTTAAATGTCAGATAACAAAGGGCTTCGGGAAACACTTGCAAAAGTCACTTGTTCTTTACCAATGTTATTTACCATGTTATCTTGTTCATTTTTCATTTTTTATTCAGATTGATTGTTTTTGGGAAACGCACCCTGGAATAAGTTAACTGCAACTCTAAATGGGCCCTGAAATTGGTCTAATGAATGGCGGGATCACTTTTTTCAAATTATTTCTGATCATAAACCTTTAATTCACCACTATCAATCACATTAATTTGTACCAGCAAGCCAAAACATTTTACAACACTGTTACATTTGTTGTTGTTTTGCACTTCAAGATTTAATACATTACAATTAAATACAAAAATCTTAAATGCATATGCTTTTCTCACTGCAAATAACAGAAGCATATGCAGTAACCCACAGAAATAAACTCTGATTCATTTTGCAAAAAGAAAACTGATTGATTCTAGTATTTGGGAAACTATTACCTAGATGAGCCACTTACACTCTGAAATTTAAATTGTAATAATGTATGCTGTACCGTACACTGCTCATGCTTATAAAAGATTTAAAATATTTTACCATATCTCATAAAGTTTTTTTTAACTTAAATTTCTCAAGAATTTATGTAAAAAATGTTATTTGTATTATGTGTTTTTACAGAGTTCTCAATA
Source organism: Erpetoichthys calabaricus (assembly GCF_900747795.2). Classification (NCBI taxonomy): domain Eukaryota; kingdom Metazoa; phylum Chordata; class Cladistia; order Polypteriformes; family Polypteridae; genus Erpetoichthys; species Erpetoichthys calabaricus. The sequence goes on from NC_041407.2 coordinate 52,752,754, forward strand.
TCAAACACTACTTAAATACTGATCTATTGATTTGGGACCTGTTTAATTAAGGATCTCATTCTTCTGCAGGACTCTTCAATAAAGTGCAGTGCTACTGTCCAGTACACTGTCCTACATTTTGCTATGGAAGAAATTAAATGTCTCAAAATGTTACCCAAAACAAGCTGAACCAAGTTTTAGCAGATGGATTGAATGCGTTCCCTCTCCAACACATCACCTGTCATAGTGTATATATTACCTGTTAAACTGACAGAAGTAATAAAACACTTCAGCTTTCTTTAATCTGTTACATGTGTTTTAGCTATATAGTAGGACTCAAACACAACAAAAGAGACTTTGTTAGAGGAGGATACTGTACCCTTCTAGGTCTGCATGGAAAATCTTCTGAACTTGATCCTTGTACTCAGTGCTTCTAAAAAATGTAAAATAATGACTAAATATGGAGAATACTAACCTCAAGAATGATGGGTCAGCTAAATGGTCGGTTGAAGTTTAGGATTTAGAAAACTAGAATGCTAAGTCCTTTTTTCAGAAATGGCAACCAGAACTGCAAGCATTTATGGGATTATAGATGCACTGTCCAGATCCAGCTTGCTAATTTTGAAATGTATATTCAGTTGACCTTTTATTATTTAACACTTATCTGTCACCAAGGAAAATGACATACTCATTTTTTTATGATTCTGAGGATTCGGAAGGCGCAGAATGCATTTTTGTATACTACTTTTGGTTTCATTTTGATTGTATGATTATTTTCTGTCATTTTTTGTTAATGATTTTAGGCTGCATTTTGTATCTTGGTTTTATCATGATCACCGCCATTTTCAGCATTTTTGAACAGCCATGGTCATGGTTTGCTAGCTACAAACTCTTGTTATCATGTTACAGTTAGAATTTGTGGCATATGACATTTTTGACCAGACAATATTAACAATGACAGTTTCTTGTATGAGCCATGCAAGCTTTTGCATTTATGACTAAGTTACGACTCAGTATGTTATTTTGACCTTGATTTTTAAATTTCATTTTGGACTTTGGTTTTTTAGTTATGTTTGTCTTTCTGGTGTCTTTCACCACTACCCATTTTCGACTAATGATCTCTTGGTCTAGCTTTAAACATTTACCTCTGTGGTATACCATTTCCTGCTATGGCAGTACATAAGTTTGGATCTTTTCAAAATGAGTGACCCTGAAATGAACAGAGTGCTTCGGAAAGTTAAGCAAATAAAAAATGTGTTCAATTACTGCAAACACAAGAGAGTGATTTAACATCATCCTTTTAACAAATTCCTCTGAAACTGAACAACATGCAGAAGCAATTAGATTATTTATGTGTCTTCCACCTTATGCTTGTGGCTAATCCAGAAAAACCTACATTTCTCACTCCAGTTTGCTTGCTGGGGATCAGAATAAGCGTAAAAGTGTCTTCAACCAGCAGCCTAAAACGATCTCCAAACAGTACATGGAGCAAGTATTGCCTTTATAATGTCATTATTAGAAGATAAGCCTCTATAAGTGAGTGTTCATTTTGTACAATGTCTGTACTCTAATAAGCTTTCATCCAATAAGGAACCATCCTTGTTGCTGCTTTCTAGAAGTCTTTCTAAAAGATTTTCAGGCTATTTTTGATCCACCCAAATGGAAGGATGTTCTATTAAATTACCTGTTGGACTAAGTACATTAGCGATTACATGGAAGAGGCAGTTTTAGTTTCCTTTTTTAAGAAAGGACTTTCATATGAAATAAAACATGAGATGACCAGTCATGATATTGGCAATAATTTCAATGAAGTAGTTAATCTGATTCTAAAGGTGAGAAACAGAATTAACAAAAGGAACTGAGAGTACAGGTCAGCCAAACCCGTCTCTGTAAAATCTATTAAAGCAACAGATTGTTCTTAACCCATGGAACTGGATAAGACTTATTTAAATTTTAAAGACAGAAAGAGATACATTTTGGAAAAGAAACTGTTTTTATTGTGGAAGTTCTTGACACATGGTAGGTTGATGTTTTAAACTCCAGGAAAACAAGAACACTCACCTCCATACTACAGTTGTTCAGGTAGGCCAGTGCAGTAAAACCGATTTGAGAAAAGCTACAAGAAGTCTTTTCTGAGACACTGTGATTTGTTTATCAAGCCAGAGAGTCTTTCACCACACAAAAGAGTACTGGAAGTATAAGGCGAGTTGCACAAAATTCTTTTTCTTTAAAGACATTCCACCACATAAACATGACTCAAAAATGTTTTTCACTACAAAAGCATTCTGCCAACAAATTTAAGATCAAACATATCTTTCTCTTTGAAAGCATTTCTCCACAAAAATCAAAACTAATGAACCACATTATTTCACTGATCAGGGGCCTCATGTATAGCGCCGTGCGTAGGACTCACACTATAACATGGCGTAAGCTCAAAAGCGGGAATGTGCATAAGCACAGAAAAATCCAGATGCAGGAATCTGTACGTACGCAAACTTTCACGTTCTTCCGCTACATAAATCCCGATCAGCGTGAAAAGTAACACACGTGCACACGCCTTCTGTCTCGCCCCAACTCATCCCAGAATTACGCCTCTTTGAATATGCAAATGAATATAAATAGCCCTTAAGCTCAGCCTTCTGTGAAAAGACAATGGGAAAAGCATGAGGGAAAATATAAGAATTTCAGCGAATCCCAAGTGGAAGCAAAGGAAAACTTACTATTTGTTGGTTTAAACAGTGATATAAACAACAAAAGGATAGAGTGTCGGAGAAACTCGAAAGCTCAAGTTCACAAAGTCACACAGTGCCCGAAATAAAAAAAGAAGTCACATATCAAAGTCGCCATGAAAAGGCGAGTCGTAGCCCACCGTTTGAGTGTCATATGAAAGCTTATTAGGGTACAGACAAAAAAAATAGGCACATAGTGGGAAAAAAGCACAAAATGTCAACTTTAATCTCGAAAGTTCCACTTTAATCACGTAGTTTATTTTGCCATTAAAGTAGAACATTGTAAAGTTCATCTTAAAATCATTTAATTTACTAGTTTCTCAAATCCCATCGTGACTAAAGCAGCACGTTAAATGCTTTGTTCTGTATTTGATCTTCTTTGTGCTCTGTGTGTGAATCATTACCTGCTTCTTAAACGGGCTTTCTCTTTCTCCGACAGGACACATAATCCATTGCATTTGTGATATTACAGCTCTCTGAATAATTAAAATACTGAGATGTATACGTGATATCTTTTCATGATGATAGGAATGAAAGCATGTTATTCAACATGGGAACACAGTGGCGCAGTGCTTGTTCATGTCTCACACAAGAGGCTTGCTGCGCCATGCGCGACCTTCGATGAAATAATTTATTACAGAAGTACTGTCTCTTTCAAACGTACTAACCTCCAATTCCTGTCCTTACTTTTCTTTCTCCAAATACCCAATCACCACACAATCAGCTCTGTAATAGATGTGAAGCCATCTGTAAGCTTAGAACGCCGATTCTTCAAAACTTCAAAACTTTTAAGGAACATTGAAATATCTTCGTAGTACATGTTTAATTATTCTATCCATCTATCCTTCCAGTGTTGCATCAGCACCAGCAAGAATACAACACAATGCAGGAACAATCCCTGAACTAGCTAGCGCTGCGGCACCGTGCCCTCACATGTTTAATTATTAACAATACAGATTATTTAAATGAAGTTAAAGTTTTATCTATATAATATAATCAACATATTTTGCTGCATGTCATCTTAAAAATTATATCGTCATCATATGTAAATATGCGCTTTATAAAGTGGCGCAGGTTGTGCAATATTATAACTGTAGTGCAAGTTTACAGTGGGGTAATTGTACTTATAAGTACAAACAGTTCTACAAGGAGTACTTGATGGACTGATTGAGTGCGTTTATAGTTCTTGGGATGAAACCTTTTCTGAACTGTGACTTGATACAGGAAAGGCTTTGAAGCGTTTTGCCGTGGCTGAGGCAGCGTCTGCTTCATGCTGTATACCAATAACAGCTGCTGCTGTGATTCCCCACTCAGATACAGTGATATAAATACTCCAAGTGGTGCAGTGAGAGTAATATGGAAAAAGATGATCTGTTGTGGCAACCCTTAACGGGAGCAGCTGAAAGAAGAAGAAGATGCAGTGAGAGTAACAATGCTAAAGCAGTTATGGTATTTGGAATACTATGGCTATTCCCTGGACCATTATATTGCTGCAGGTTAATTAAAATCAGATGCATTACACTAATAAACAATATGCAGTTAGTTTCAGTGTATTTATAAAGTCGCGTCAGGAATGTGGATCTAAGAAAGAAAGGGTGACCACAGAGGAACAGTAGTACTGCTTTGACGCTGGGTGCCGCCAGTCTGCAAAACTGAGCGGAGAAATTGCGTACGCCAGGGTATGAGGTACTGTGGAAATGTGTGTGGCTTTACACCAAGTTTAGGTTTTATACATCGCGATTTGAGCGTGGAAACGTTTGTATGCAACATTTCTGTGCATACGCACCGTTTATACATGAGGCCCCAGATCCTTATCCCACAAGAAAAAGCTATACTTTATCAGCTAGTGTTTGTGAGGCAAGTCAGGAAGATGGTTCGTAGTAACTTAGCAAGATACCCTAGCAGCCATTATCTGCCCATAGCACCTTTCAAAATGTTGAGGTGACAGTTATCATTATAAAGTTTAAAGTTTTTTCATTAACAAATAAATAAAATTCAAACTCATACATGAAAAGGAAGTTTGAAACTTAAGCTTTCAAGAAAGTAAACTTACATAAACAAAAAAAAAATAGTTCTTCAAGAAAAAGAAAATTTTTAAAACTAACCCAGAGCAATAAATTAACTTAGAGCATATACTAAAACAAGCTTTCATGAAGGCTTTTGACGTTTACTACAGCTATCACCATGTTATGAGCATGTGGCAATCCTATTTTTCAAAATACACATTCAGCACTACCTTCTGTTCCACAGTAGCAGCTGGCTTTGAAAATGTCTACTGTGATAGACGACTGGGGTTCTGACCCAGTCAGGATGCCTGGTGGAGGGAAGGTCCGAGTGAGAGACGATACCTTCCCCGGAACACGAGAGAGCAGCCTCCCTGGTTTACATCGGGGCCATGGGACTGAAGCTTAAAGGCTCAACCCTGTTGGGGGCCATGGCCACCTCCAGGGGGCACCTGGACCATCCCAGAACTCTGGACGACAGCACTTCCGGCACACCAGGAAGTGGTCCCGGAAGAGAATACAGGCGCACCTGGAGTGCTTCTGGGTAACCATGCAGCACTTCCGCCACACCAGGAAGTGCTGCAGTAAAATCATCAGGGTGCACCTGGAGCACATCCGGATGCATTATAAAAGGGGCTGCCTTATTCCATTCGAGGAGCCAGAGTCGTAAGGTGGAGGACAGAGCTTGCAAGGTTAGGAGTGGAAGCAGCAAAAGAATAGAGAAAAGGAAAGGACTGTGAGCAGTTGTAGTGATTTGTGTGGTGTTGTAAAGCCTCAAAGGAAAAACAAGTTAAAAGTGTGTGCTTTCAGGACTTGTGAGTTGGTATCTGTCTGTGCCAGGGCTGATCTTTCACACTACCTAAGTGTATTTCTTGCATTTTTTTATAATTAACAGATGCCCTTGAACCAATTACAAATAATTTGAACATATATATTTTTTATCCACCCGTTTGCTTTTCGGACAATATGTAGAGGGCAGAAAGCTACACTTGACCCTACACATTTTTTTAACAATTATTGACAATAGCACTATGTAGAAGGAAAGAGTCAATACCTTCTGAATTCAGTGCATACAAATACAGACATAGGAGAGTGTGCAAACGCCACATGGACAATGACCAGATATAGGATTCAAATCCAGTATTCTGGATCCATGAAGGCAGCAGCAATGTGTGATTTTCAATTTTCATACTCTTTCATATGTAACTAATTTGCATAGCAGGCTTCACTAAGGGCATTTTCATGTCTTCGTATAAACTAAGTATGTGCAACTCTCCATGCTACCCTGTCCCATCTGGAGCACCAGGGGAGCTATGCACGTTTCCTCTTTATTGGTTTTAGCTCTGCTTTTAACACCATCCTCCCTCACAGATTGATGTGCAAGCTGCTAGCCCTGGGACTCCCATATTCCACCTGTTTATGGATTAAAGACTTACTGACAGACCACACACAAAGGGTTAGGGTGGGCCATCACATCTCCTCGGCCATCAGCATCAGCACCGGCTCTCCTCAGGGATGTGTAATGAGCCCCTTGCTCTTCACGCTGTACACCCATGACTGCGCCCCCGCTCACCACAGCAACACCATCATCAAATTTGCAGACGACACTACTGTGGTGGGGCTCATCTCTTGGGAGGATGAGTCCGCCTACAGGGACGAAGTGGAGCAGCTGACAGCATGGTGCACTAACAACAACCTGCACCTGAACATAATTAAGACCAAGGAGCTCGTTGTGGACTTCAGGAAAAAGAAAACGGACATCAAACCACTCTACATCGGAGGGGACTGCGTGGAGTGGGTGTCAGACTTCCGCTTCCTGGGAGTCCACATCATGGAAGACCTGTCCTGGGGTGTGAACACAGCTGAACTGGCGAAGAAGGCTCAGCAGAGACTTTATTTCCTGAGAGTCCTCAGGAAAAATAACATTCCCCAAAAAACTGCTGGTGTCCTTCTATTGCTGCTCTATGGAGAGTATCCTGTGCTACTGCCTCTGCGTGTGGTTTTCCAGCTGCACAACAGCGCAGAGGAAAACACTTCAGTGGATCATAAAGACTGCCCAGCAGATCATCGGCTGCTCTTTACCCTCTCTGGATGAACTGCACAGCTCTCTCTGCCTCAGGAAAGCAGAAAATATCTTAAAAGACTCCTCACACCCCGCTCATGACATGTTCCAACTGTTGCCATCAGGCAAAAGATAATAGGAGCATCAAAACAAAGACTAATAGACTGAATAACAGTCTGAATGCCACCTAATCACCTCCAATGCAGCAGTGCAATAGATGACATCTTGTGCAATTGTGTTTCATGTGCAATTAAGGTCTTATGTTGAATGTTTGTGTGCTACCTTATTTCTTCTTATCCTTTCTTATCCTTTTGTAATTATATTTATTTATATTTTGACACAGCAGGGACTGCACCTAATTTTGTTGTATTTGTTACAATGACAATAAAGATATTCTGATTCATCCGCCCATCCATTATCCATCCATCCATCCATTATCCAACCCGCTATATCCTAACTACAGGGTCACGGGGGTCTGCTGGAGCCAATCCCAGCCAACACAGGGCGCAAGGCAGGAAACAAACCCCACCGCAGGGCATGCACACACACACACCCACACACCAAGCACACACTAGGGACAATTTAGAATCACCAATGCACCTAACCTGAATGTCTTTGGACTGTAGGACGGAACAGGAGTACCTGGGGGAAACCCACACAGACACGAAGAGAACATGCAAACTCCACGCAAGGAGGACCCGGGAAGCGACCCACTGTGCCACCCGATTCTGATTCAAATCACTTTAAATTTTGTCAATGCCTACACTTTGTTAATATACTTATAGACAATTCTTGTTATATGTGTATTTGCACCTTAACATACTTAAGATTATTTTTGTTATACGTGTGTTTGTGTCTTTTAGGTCGGCTGCTGTAACCCAGGAATTTCCTTCAGGATTAATGACATCTAATGTATGTCAGTCAGTCGTTTTCTAACCCATCCATCCATCCATTATCCATCCCACTATATCCTAACTACAGGGTCACGGAGGAAACCGGAGCACCCGGAGAAAACCCACGCAGACACGAGGAGAACATGCAAACTCCACGCAGGGAGGACCTGGGAAGCGAACCCAGGTCTCCTTACTGCGAGGCAGCAGAGTTACCACTGAGCCACCATGCTGCCCTCAGCTCGAAATAAGAATATATCACTCTCACTCATTTAGAGACAATTTTGTAAATGAAATAAAAAAACTTCCCAATAATGTACAGAATGTGCAAAACCTACAAAGTCAGTGATGTCTGAGAAGAGAATGTGGTATAGCGGGTCCGCGGCTTCCGAAAAAAAGGCCGGGTTTTTAAATTCGTTTAGCCATGCCGTTCTTTGTGAGCGCGACCGCACGACCGCGGGGAGTTAATGGGGTAATTGGAGTGAGTCGCACCTGCACGTGTGGGTGCAGTCGTTCTATATTGCCTTGTTGGCTTCCTGCGGTGTGTGATGAAGGCGCTGCGCCCATGGAGGCGCACGGAGGTAGGTGTGTATATAAGCGGGTCGACACCAGAGAAAGGATGGGAATGTATTGATCGATCAATGGAGGTGAACAAAATCAAAGTTTAAGTAAATGAATGGCAGCTTAGCAGGAGGATCTGGCCACCTTGGATGAGGAGACACCACGAGCTGGGTCCCCGCGTAGGAGCGTTTGGCCGATGCACTCTAGGGGCTAGTTCGCCCCACTGAAAACTAGCAAGTGGGGTGAGCAGAGAGGTGCCCTCCCGTTGGATCTGAGGAGTGACTACGGGTGTTTGAAAGATCACGGGAGGAGAGCTGACCTCGACGGTCTGGCAGTGACGTCCGAATGGAGGCCAGGACGGAGGTTAGCTGCAGGAGCTTGTGGCTGTTGGTCTCCGCCGGCAATGAGCAATGGGTGAGCCGGGGAGAGAATGACGGAGGTGGGTCAGAGAAGAATGAGAGAGACTGCTTTTTAACTTCTACTGCATTTAACCTCAGATTTTAAAGGATTTATTTATGGATGACTGTTTTTATCCCCACTAGACACTGGTTTTAAGGATTTATTTATTGAACTTTGGACACTGCACTGTTTTGATTATTGTTTTAAATAAAAGCACTTTATCACTTTTTGAATATATCCCCTGGCTTCATGTAAGATTTGTCCCCATTTGTCAGCTCATCTCGATGACATTACTGACGGTGTTGGGTTCAGGGCTCCCATAAGGACGATGGGAGCGTGAAGAGAGCCCGCGTCGTCACAGAGAACCCATGCACAAATAACTTTCCCTATCACTTACTAAGGTAAGGGAGTCTGAAATTTGGCTGTGGGGATTTGGTTTCACTGAAGATAAAATAAAATTAAACAATACAAGGCTGAACGGGTTTAAGAATATTTTATAAGCAAAAGGAATGTGAATTGTGATAGTCAGATTAAAGAAGAAGGGCAAATAAGTCAATGATTTTATTACTGCACTGTTTGTGTCATAGTAATACTGCAATTACACAGTCCACAAAGACAACTTGATTACTGCTGTTGATCTCTTGGAGATGAAATGGTCAATGCACTTGTAGATTTGCAATGATTGTTTGCTGGAGGTTGTTTTTGTAAAGGGATAGAATGAGACTGTTAGAAGGCAATAATGCGGAACTGAATGGAACATGAAAAGCAAGGGCTCAAAGTTAAAGCTGTGCAGAAGGATAATGGGGTCACACTCTAAATATAGAGGAAAAGCACGTAGTTGTTTTACAATCTGTGCAATTTAAAATTGACACTAAACCTGAAATAACTACAATTTCAGAAGAATTCGCACTAATACCAAGCATTTTTTATATTTCAGTTGTCCACCATCAGATGTTAAAGTTCCCTCCATCACACTCTCTAAACATAGCAAAGACATGACATAGAATGAAAATGGCAAATGAAACCACCACTACTAGTTTGAATGGGTCTAGAACAACAGTGCCTGTGTTTATCAGGCATCTGAGTTAGTCCTGTGAATTGCAGTAAAAGTTTGACTAGGATAAGAATTTGCCCTACACCAGAGTACGTCATGAAAAGTAGTAATAAAGCCTCTTACACCGACTCCCAGTGAGGAATCAGAGTTCACATTTGAGAAGGAATAATGTCATGATTTTATGACACTCCAAGACACAAAATGGCATTTTGTAGTTTCTTTAGAAATCATGATGACACTTTTTAATTTTCTGATAGCATCACTATTCAAAGTGATGTGATTACATTCAAATTAAAAGTTTATGCCACTCATGAAGTATTCTAGAGTTATACATTTTACTACTTCACAGTAACAATAATACTGTAATCGCCGCACTGGCCGGGGCATGGTAATATGGCCAGAGCGGTTCCCGGGGTCTTTGTGATGCGGGCGGTCCTCGCTTAAGTGCATAGGTGAGGAATTATCCGCATCCGTAATTGATGTCAGGAACTAATAATCGCCACACCTGAACCACGTCCCCATTACATATAGTAGGAGTGTTAGTGCGAAATTGGAGAGAAGAGAAGAAACAGAGGACAGAAAGAGAGAATGGAAGTTAAGGGAGTTGAAGGCAGGAGGCGATGAAGCCGGTGCTGGAGCGAGTGAGAGCGCGAGCAAGAGCAGGCTCATTGAAGGTTGCATGCAGCTGGTTGGGAAGCCCCGGAGGAGTGTTAGGTCAACTCTCAAGGGGCTGATTGAAGCGGTCGCTCCAGCTGAGCAGTTTGGAGGAGCTGGAGCGACCAACAGAGGAGACAACTTGCCGTTGAAGGAAGCGGCAGTCAAGGAGGCTTGGGAGTATTGAGCCCCAGCGTGAGTGCCCTGGCTGCTGGGGAACCCAAGTGTCGGTCTGGCTAGAGTCCTACGTAGTCTGGGAACGGAAGGCTACTGCACCAGAGTAGAAAGAAGCTGCATTTGCTGGTAGGGCAACTATCATGTTGTAGGACCCGTATGGGAGAAGCAGGGGAACTACCTGGTAGAAAGAAGAAAGCACCGGATTTTTAAGAAAAGACTGCTTCCAGCCATTATTATTTTAACCTTATTTTTAAAGGATGTATGAATTGGATTTTAACCTCCACAGTTCACTTGTTTTTAATGGATTATTTATTTAAGGACTGTTTGAGACACTACACTATTTATTTGAACGCTGTTTTGGTTTTGCTGTTTAAAATAAAAGCACTTTGCACATTTTGCACCATCCCCTTGCTTCATTGTTGATGTCTTTACTGTCCAGCTCATCCGTTTACATTACTGACAGTGTCGGGTTCAAGAGCTCCCAAACTGGAGATGGGAGCTTCGAGCAGAACCCGCATCGTCACATACCTAACTTTCAGTTTTATTACTGGGTGGCAAATATACAGGCCATAAAGACCTGGACATCGGCACAAATTTATGAATATACACAAAGCCTAGTCTGCGGTAAAATTAAAATCTTGCACAAAGCTTTAAATGGCCTCTCACCGGACTGCATCAGTGACCTTCTCCATCACTATGTTCTTGTTTGCCCACTAAAGTCCTCCGATTCTGGCAATCTTGTTGTGTGCCACACTAATCTGCACTCTATGGGTGACAGGGCCTTCAGCTGTATAGCGACCAGACTTTGGAATGACCTCCTGAAATTAATTAGATCAGCTGACTCCACTCATTCTTTTAAAAATCAACCTAAAAGTCTTCAGTTCAGGAGGACTTTTAACTTAACCTGACATTCTGCCTCTTCTTTCAGGTTACCTCTCTGTCCAGATACTCAGGATAAATTGTGTGTGTGTGTTATATCACACATGAGTGTTATTTGTTCAGGCTTTTCTTTTAGTATTGAATTTATAATATATTTATAATAGAGGAGAAAATAATTTGAAAAGTCAGTATCATAAGATGATGTGGTGTAATTAATAAGTGGAATATTGAGAAAACTCATGAAAAAGGTCAGAAAACCAGTAATTCTTTAGAGATAACACACTAATCTTTTGACACAGCAAATCCATAATCTTAGAAGCAAAATGTATTACAAGCCACAAGTTTTGAGAAATGTGTTCCTAGGAACCAAGCTTAGAATCCTGAAAAAATCAGAATATTACAATGAAACTAAATTTAAAAAAAAATGAATAAACAAAGGATAATAATTAACCTGATTTTTAGGATTGGAGAAACTAAAAAGTACATAGGAAATCTCTAAAGGAATCCACAAAATAAACATGATCATAATAGCCACCCAATATTTATAGCATACAATACAATATTATACCATACCATAATATAGTATCTATCTATCTATCTATCTATCTATCTATCTATCTATCTATCTATCTATCTATCTATCCCATATATTACATTATTTTCTTCTTTAATGAGGTATGGTGGTGCTATACACTAAACTGTGTATGCTAAGTTATTCTTTTAAGATGGAGCAGGGTGGGACAGAGGGCACATTATTTTGAGATGGACACAAACAGAATCCAAATGATGTCTGGTTGTCTGAAGTAAAACCAGAATCTTGATCATCCTCTGATTGTCTTTATATTCACTTGCTGTAGCGTCATATTGGTAGAGACACTTTTCTCACATTGCTTTTTTATACATTTTTTGAATATGTAAAAAATGTGGACATTTTTTTTAAAGTAGCATTACTAGAATTAAGACAAGAAATGGAAAATATTGGGTAAAATACTAAAAATATGTGACAATCTACAGAAAACCTGACAAAACCTGGAGCAGAAAATGAGCCGTGTGGCCAGTAGAGGGCACCACTGTGCCGCAATCCTCAGACACAGCTACATGTTGGCAGTTCAGGGTCCAACCAAAGGTAACTTTTATTGGCAAACTGTATCACTGACAGGCATCTTTTCATCAGTAGTACACAATTTAATCCTTTCCAATATTTTTCTTTTCGTTTCTTCCCCCACTTTTCCGACTCCAGCTCCCTGGGCTAAATAGAGGGCCTTCTTTTAACACCTGACTTGGGAGTACTTTCAGTGCTCAATCAATCACCTCGGGAGGCACCTTTGGTCCAGTCACAACCATGTCAGTCCTTGTGCAGTCAATATCTGACAGCTAACCATGCCAGCCCCCACAGAACCTGACAGGGCAGCCCCATGTGATTACAGTTACAGTACCAAACTACCCTGCAGGTATTCATATTGGGGCTCGCCAGATGGGATGCTGCTGGTCAGTGTACAAGGGGATGCTCCGCTCATAGCAGGCAATCACCCACTGTTCTGTCATTCCAGTCTCCCAAACCCAATCAGGGTGTCCCAGCTCTGGTGTAATTGTGCTGGGGATATCACAGGACCCTTGCTGACCTTCCATTATAATGGTCTCCTGGCCAGACAAGGGAGCAGGGTCCATCCCATCCCCCATTTGTCCCCTACACCAATTATAGACCATTATATATTATGGAATTTAATTTTTTATGAGGTAGACAAAGCTTGTGTATAAGCTAGAAGGAAAAGCCTGAGGACCTGTGAACACAAGTGCTCAAGAAACATGTAATACAGTAAATATAATCTAAGATCACACACCCCCGAGCAGCCATCTCTTTCAATTAATATCATCACATTACTGGCCACAAAAAACAAGAGCCACCTGGCACAGAAATAGATTTTTTTTTCTTTCCCAGTGTAGTTACTCTTCTTAAATGAAGTCTCTGATTCATCGCTGTCTCTCTAGTTCTCCAAACACTTGTATCAACCCTAAATTATGCTTACTTTATTAAGACTACTCTATATATTGCTGGGTATGGTTGAATTTTTGCATTGTCACATTTTTTATATATTATGGTTTGTGCAATGAATTTAACTTTCATTACTATTGCAATGTATATAATGTTGTTAAATGTTATATATTGTGCTGTTAATTGTATTTACTGTTGTCAACTGTGGATGTAGCACCAAGGGTATTCCTCACACTGTCTTGCCTGGCAATATAGTTTAAAGAACATCAGGCAATAGATATTTTACTTTTCCTCCCTGTAAGATTTTCTCTATTGTATTCAATACTCATTATCGATTGCCTGTATTAAATGTGTTTCACACCGGAAGCATTAATAAACCTCTTAGTTCATATCATGGTATCTAAAACTGCATGGCCACAGTCAGAATGCAGACTTCCCAATCTCCCAGAAATCCCTCCTGGAAACCTCAAAATGGACAAATCCCATTCCCCCCACCCAAAGGAATGTCCATCAGACTGGAAACCCCAAGGGAGACAACAACCCAGCAATTTCCAGAAACGCCACTGCGCATAGCCTCCTGGTCCCTTTACTATGCGCATCCCCTTCACTCAAACCTCCCTGACATCAGTTCTGCAGAGTGTGGGATGTCTGAACATTGCTTAAAGGTTTCTGTTTATCTTTCCAAAATAAGAAATGCTGTTGTTACAACAAAAATGATTGTCGTATTATCAAATAACTTGAAATGATCAGATTTATGCTGCAATATATTAAATTAAATTTATTTTAAAAATTTCTTGAATATTATGTGTACATTTTAGACTTCCTGGAGATCTGCAATAGCTGTTGTTTATTTTCCGTAAGTACATATGCTTCTTATTTTTCAATGACCTCTTTATATAGGTTCTGTTTAAATTAAACTTTGATATAGTTTAGTAACATAAAAGGGTAAAGTAATAATGGTTAATAAAGTAAAGAAAGCCTGTTAAGTGCAAATAATTTCCTAAATGCAGTGCCCAGAGCGCAGTTTAACCCACGTTAACAGTGTTATATGATTCCATATCATTCACCTTGATCAGGGTTTGCATTCATCTGTTTCAAGTTTGCACTTTCATCATAAAGACCTCATTCTCAAAAATATGAGATCCTTTTTATCTGTGCTGAAGATAAATCAAAACCTGACATGTGCTGTTCAGGTCTCAACAAAGGAAGCTGGAGGAGCAAGAAGAGACATTACTTTGGAGCATTTCCAAGTTTAGAAGAAGGAAAATTAGAGAAAACAAACAGATTATTAACAAAAGAAATGATACAAATGTAATGTTCATAAAAACATTTTGAATCTCAATGTAAAAAAGCAACATTAGCATATTAAAGTAATACCTCAGATGCAACAGGCCACCAACCAAATATTTTCTGAATGGCCAATAGAATGTAAGATTTATTATTCAGACATTCAAACTAAACATTACGATGCAGTTGTGTAGATGTTTGCTGAAATCACAGTTCTAATTATATGTCTGTCTGCTTTTATTATTATACTAAAAGGAAATGTTCTTGGTAATTTGCTGTCAAAGTACGACTGGCTATCATCCAATACACTTTTGGGGAGAGTGCTGTCTTTCAAACTGCTCTGTAATGCTACTTGAAATAACATGGGTGTTTTAGAGGTCTATATGCTTGAACCTTGCAGACGTTTGGATGGAAATACAGCTGGTAATAATGTAAAATAGTTCAATAAAATCTCTTATATATATTTCTCTTCTGTTTCGTCCTGCTTCCACTTCAAAACCGGTCCCGCCCACACACAGCCGACATGGCACTCGATTCCTATTTGTCCTCTTCCAAACCCTTCCCCACGCTGCCTGTGGCTCCTCTTCAAAACCGGTCCCGCCCACACGCAGCCGACATGGCATTTCTCGATTCCTATTCGTCCTCCTCCAAACCCTTCCCCACATTCTTCCATTGCGATTCCTTCAACAAAACTTTTCAAACTCGAACCTCACTTGCTAAACACAAGAAAAGGCATTCTTCCCAACAACTACAGTATATGAGTGCCAGAAATGCAATAATAAGTTCACTACACAGGATTGTCTGACTAAACACAACAAAACTCATTCACAACTCTTGCAAAGCGACATCTGCAAAGCAACGTTTCCAAACCAACGCAGTCTCAGCAGACATACACGCAATCCTCTTCCCTTTACCACAGGTATTTCTTCACCTAATTCCTGTCTTCCCGTCCAAGAGTACAACATTGGGACTCCAGACCAGCAGTGCAGACACTGTCATGCACTATACTGGCCTGCTCAGCGTAATACATCCAAAAAGTACTCGAGGTGCTGCCACAACGGTAAAGTAGCTTTACCACCTTTGCGGGAGCCACCTGTGTCTTTACAACAGCTTCTTACACAGCAAACAACAGAAGCTAAAAATTATTGTGAACACATTCGAAAATACAACTCTTCTCTATCGTTTGCTTCATGGGTGCACAGATAACTCAACCTTCTGCCATGGACCATACTGTTTTAAAATACACGGGCAAATGTATCACCAAACGTCTCCACTATACACTAACACTTCTACCTCTCCAGGGTATGGACAGTTGTATGTTTTTGACACAGCGCAAGCTACTGAAGTACGCTTACAAAATAAAGCAAACTCTGTATGCAGCGAAAATTTATTTCTCCAGCTAGATTCCATGCTCAGAACCATCAACCCCTTTGCTAAATCATACAAACACATGCATGAAATCGCTCAGTCCAATCCAACAGCATCTGTACGAATGGTTTTCAAGGAAAACCCTAGGCAGGATTTATGACGATACAGTGCCCTGACATGTCACACCGATGTTGCAGCGATTTTCGTTGGAGAAGATGACGAAACAAGTGCCGAAAGGGACATTTGCATCTATCCCATAGGCAACTCCTGTAAACAGATTTCCACGCTCAATATGAATTGCGATCCTTTGGCTTACCCACTTTTATTCCCTTACGGAGACATTGGCTGGCACAAAGATTTACAACATGTTCCCGATAAAAGAACCAGCAAGAGAATAAAGCTTACTCAATGCCAATTTTACGTGTACAGATTAGCAATAAGGAATACATTTAGTATTTTGCACTCCAGTGGCAAACTATTCCAATAGTACGTCGTAGATGCATATGTTAAAACAGATGGCTTGTGTCTCAGCTATCTCAGATTACATCAACAAGATCTGCGTGTGGAACTATACAAAGACTACCAGATGCACTGCAAGCAAACGCTGAAAATAACAATGTATGTGTAGACAAAATGATCATATTACCGTCCACATTTCCAGGAAGTCCAAGATACATGCAACAAAACTATCAGGATGCCATGGCCATAGTACGTAAATTTGGAAAGCCTGATTTATTTATCACTTTCACATGTAATCCTGCTTGGCCGGAAATTCTACATGCACTGTCGGATACCCAAAGACCACAGCACAGACCTGATATTGTAGTACGAGTAGATCTTTCGATTCATTATCTGTCGTCTCCACCAAAACACCTATTCACAACTGCGTCTTTCAAGAAGTATTTATTTGTTCTTGATTTCTGAATTCCTTTCTCACTGTTTTCCATTCCTATTCTTACACCGCCGTATGTTACGTCGGGCTTCAGCTAGTCAATTAATATTTCAATTAACCTCAGAATAGCTGAAACTAATTTCTAAATGGTATGCATAAAGACAATAATATGTTACATGTGTGTTTGACACAGAGTAAAGTAAGTAATCTGTCACCTTGACTATAAATCGTGCCAGCAAATTGGGTGGGCTTGTATATAATTTTCACACAATAGTGCAGTAACTGGATAATAATAATAATAATAATAATAATAATACATTTTATTTAATAGGTGCCTTTCTTATCAGATGTGCGCTATGAATTCTGGGAATGGGCATGAGGCACTGACTATTACATGCAGCAGTCATTCCTGGAAAAGCTGGGAGCTTGAGCCAAAATAAACTGAAATTGAATAACATATATTAGATTAAAAAAATAGGGCAGCACGGTGGCACTGTGGAAAAAAAAGAAGGCTGATGTTTTAAATCTGTATTCTCCCTTTTAAGTTTATTTTCTGTAACTCCCTGCATGGAGTTTGCATGCTGTCCTTGTATCCACTTGGGTGTCCTCCCACAGTCGAAAGACATGAAGGTTTAGAATTGGCCACTCATATTTGTGTGTTCACTCTGTGATGGGCTGTCACCCTGTCCAGGGATGGTTTCTTCTGTTATTCTGACACTTGCTGGGATGAGCTCCAGGTTCTCTCCGACCCTGCTCTGGGTGCCTTTTGACGGACTGATGTCCTTTCAAATGTTGTATGCTGCTTTGCTTCCCGTGTTCATTTAGTTTGGGATAACTGCTTTTTTGCGTATGAAATATAACTAAGATCAAGACTTAAAAAAGGATAAAGGCAACACTCGAATCACAATCCCAATGACTTGCTGTCAGAACTGCTACCATTTGCACTATTTTTCATCTGATGTAGACCAGTAGTAACATGGCAGTTTCCAACTATTTATAAGCAAGTGTAATCATATTTTTCTGATTTGGTTATGATTAATATTTTGGTCTGGTTGGATTTTTCTTGGCCTCAGGGCTATAAGATGTCTCCAGTCTTTAGGTTATCTGCAAGTAGCCGATAATTTCTTGTCAGTCAAATAGTGACATGTACCTATATATATATATATATATATATATATATATATATATATATATATATATAAAGGGGTTCGTTCCCTGCTCGCTTCGCTCGCCAACCCCCCGAGCCTGCACTATGCGCCAGTCACTTCACGTCTCTGCCACTTGTGTTGTGAAGAGGGGGGGCTGAACGCACCCCAAGGAGATGCAGTCGCTCCTCCGAAACCCCCTCTTAAACGGTGATACAATGGGAAACAGATACAGTTTTTTTAACCTCCTCTTTGCTTGATCAGCTGTTGGCTTGCTGCTGCTGCCGTGCTGTGTGATCTGCATCTCGCATGGCACTTTGAACATTTAAAAGTCTGTACAGCAGCCATCCTACTCTTTGTCTTTTATTTCCGGCCCAGGGCGTGGTTAAATCTTTTGGCACAAAGTCTTGTCTCGCTGGACGTGAGTTCTTGATATTTTTTAGTTTATAATTTAAAAACGGAATAAGAATTTGAAAATCTAACAACATCACATTAAAGTTTGATAAATTCTGAAAAGAATGGTACCAAACATATATACAGTATGTAGGCTTTAAAATAAGCCTGATTTAAAGCGTGACAAAAAACATGACATAAAAAGGTCACATAAAATCGTTGCACTTTTAGGCTTAGGATTTTATATATTTACTAGTCATAAAGCCTGTTACAATAACGAGCGCTAGAACAGTAGTGCATAAACATTAGTAGGAACAGTCTATATTAAATGGCAAGGGACCTTGACCTCATTCTGTTTGTTGGTCATATTTTTCTTTGTCGTTCAGCCTTTCTTTTGTTGATGTTTAGTTGCTGAGCTGACCGTTCTTTGTGGGCTGCTGCCATGTATTGTGTGTCTTTAATTTTCTGTGACAGTAATACTGTCTTGTACGTCCACTGGCTTGTACGTCCTTAATATACCTTTAATTTTCTCTGGCGGTAATACAGGCGTGCGTGTCGGTAATATGCCTTTAATTTTCTCTGACAGTAATACTGGCTTCTATGTGGCTGTAATATACGTCACTGTATTGTGTACCTTTAATTTCCTCTCGCAGTAATACTGGTTTGTATTTCCGTAAAACACCTGTAATTTTCTCTGACAGTAATATCGCACGTCGCACCGTGCCCCGCGCATGCGCACTTCACCAGAAGACACACACACGGACACCTGGATACACACAGGGATTTTATTAAAGAGGATATATATAGAGTATAGAGAGAGAGAGAGATAGATGTTGCATGCTATTTATACTTTTTATTTACTTTTTTATTTGGGATTTCTTTTTTTTTGTATTGTATTTTTGTCAGCTGTTCTGAAAAGACATGCAAGTGGCAATCTACACTATGTCTACATGACAATAAACTTGAAACTCACACTTATGCCCATTTTAAAACTACTAGGCATATAACTAGGTTCTGCGGTGGGCTGGCGCCTTGCCTGGGGTTTGTTTCCTGCCTTGCACCCTGTGTTGGCTGGGATTGGCTCCAGCAGACCCCCGTGACCCTGCAGTTAGGATATAGCGGGTTGGATAATGGATGGATATAACTAGGTTGTCTTTTGGAATTTAGATTGTCTTTTCTATGAAACCTTCTGGTTTTCCTGGTGTCCACATAAATTTCCTGTAATTCCAACATAGTGTGCCAAGGTAATATGTAATGTTACATTGACTCATTGTCAATAAATAAAATTCTGTTTTCTATGTAATTGTTTCTCACTGGCGCTATGTGGGATCATTGCATAGTGATATGTTAGACTGCATCCTTCATGCAAACCTTTTGTGAAACATGGATGAATAAGTGGACAACTAAAATACAAACCAACCAGGGGGAAACAGGTAGGTGCAGCTAGGCACTCCCATATTTGTTAAGGTTTGTAATGAAATGTGTTAGCATTTGTGATATTACAGCGGTATATTGGATTCAAGCAATAATAACAGTGCTTTGTTTGTGTTTTGAGATTAAATGCAAGAAAACAGAGAGCAGTAGAGGAAAGGGATGCAGAATTAGAAGACATTGAGAGCTTCCACAGTTCTATAAAGAAGAAAATATTTACAGTACTTAATGCTGTAATTTTACAAATGAAATATTAGGTAGCATGCTAGGTAATTAAGTGCATATTGTTTTTAAGCTATTATCTTGTTGTCCTATTGTTGTATTAAATCACATCAGACACTGTCACATCAGATCCCTGCTATACAGGGATTTTTTTATTCTACATTGATGTCTTCCTATTTTGTTGAAGCAGTAGACTTCATCATAATCTCAGCCATTCTTTTATTTTTTTACATATATGAAAGCAACTAAATTACTATAATCAAACAAATAGAGTTTTCAGGGATTTAAATTTAAACTGAAATGAAAAGAAATGTAAATGCTGGCATTAAGAACTACCATGCCATACAGTTCAGCAGCTACAAAAATTGAAGAACTATTTTTGGATGAACCTCTAAAAACTCAAACCTAATTCATCACTCACAAGATTCCAGTTTCTTGTGAGTAATATTATCATGCCATTAATTTAAATGTATGCAAAATCAAGGACCAGGGTCTAGAATTATCTTTACACAGACAATATATTTCACACTTCTATTTTTTAGGCATTTAAATCTCCTAACTAAAGAGAAACTGAGAGAGAAATACTATTGTTTGCATCTTCATCTTTTTGCAGCTATTCTGAGTTTTATTAAGCTAATCATTTTTACTGAAGACAACAACAAGTGTAGTTTCCAGTGGAATTATGAAAAGTTGGGATTAATTCATATTGTTTTCAGAATGAGAGGTTTTTCAGACACAGCCCATGAAGCAAAAAGGAAGGGGGTGGGGATGCTCCACTGGGACTGTCTAGACAGCACAGGGAGATTATCTTTGGAAATCGGAAAACATTTAGGTGGGAAATCAAGTGGCCTGGGGCCAATGACTGCCTTACTGAGAACAAAAGGCTTTGCATGTGACAGATTAATGATTCCAATGCTGCACTAAACTGGCAGTTTTGTTGCTTGTCTGCAACATTTGTCAGTATGGAAGCAGTCTCCACTTCATTAATGGATGCTTGACAGTATTGAACAAAATATTTACAATTCCTTGGTGGTGTTTTTGAATCACCTGTGGTCTATGGACTGTGAAACATGTTCATCTACCCCTATTGCTTTTCCGTCAGTTCAATGGTTTAACAATATTACTACCGTTTACTATTTATATACCTGTATATTAGAGTTAACAAGTATCAAATAATGTAATTCTAAAGGCTATGTATGAAAACACTACTTTTAATCCAGTAGTGCAGGATACCATGATAGCTAACTGATGCAGAAAGAAAGACAGGGAAGGGTACATGGGACAGGGATGATATATGTTGTCATTGCCATACAGAAGGAAGAACTCCACCAAGGAGTGTTATGCTAGGCATGTGGATTGGATGTTCTGGAAATGCTAGAGTAAAGAGCACACAAGAAGAAGAGACTGACTGGAATTCTAAAAAAAGGTAGGCATTGCTCATCAAGTGCACTAGATGGTAGGCAAACCAGCAGGTGCCAAGGATGACAGACACTTCTATTAAAGAGTACGAGTGGCCATGGAGTACTGAGAGACAATCAAATGACTTTGAGGCCAACAGAGGGCAGCACACAGCCTCTGACAGATAAGTAAGGGCTGGGTTGCTCCTTTTGGAAGTCAAGAACCAATAGCAAGAGTCTGGGGTCTCTATTTTGCAAAAGCTGAGCTGCTTCTGACATTGCAAGTAATTGTAAATCTTGGTCAGAAGTGACCCTAGGAAGGGCTTAAAGACACCTCAAGATTACAGGCTCATAGTGAAAGGCAAGAAAAACAGGCTGGGGCAGAGAGTCAGAAAAAAAGAACAACAGAGAAATGAGAAGTCAGGAAGGAAGGTCTTGATGCCATTTTTGTGGGAAAGTGTATAGTCCACCCCACCTACAGTATCTGGTATATTTTTGGTTCCTTACCATTATTCTGACTATGGGCATGGCTATATTAGAAGCTTCTGTTTGTAACAATGCAAAAACAACATGAAAACACACTTAAATGGCAGTTAAACCTGACAATTTGCTAAAACAAAGAACTATTTTATCTCAGCACATTTCTTACAAATTTATACAGCATTTATGTTGTAAAGGTAAACAGCATTCCCGTAGAAAATTAAGTTTGTAGGACCCTCTGCTTTGGTGCACTTGTGGTTTCTGGTTTAATCAAAGATATGCATTTTCCTTCTAAAGTCACCAAAAAATGTAGGCATGCAATAAACAATGATATTTTTAAAAATTCTATTATCCTTCCTTGTAGTGTAAAAATGGAGGTTAATGGGCTAAAATGGTTTGTGTGGTCTGAATCTGTCTTTCTCGTTACATAAATATTGATCCATATGTCTTAACAACTACAGAGACATGTTATTCCAAAGCCATATCTAGAAAAAGCTCAGGCCATAATCCTAGCACTAGCCAATCAACCAAACATGTACAGTATAGTTTCAAACTAACTTACTCTGATTTGGGGCTATAGGGGTGAAGCCTTTCCGGGGTTAACTAAAAATTGTGTGTTTGATGAAATAAATCATAAATGTGAATGACACTCATGGATCATTTCCTTGTTACTGTCAACTGAGCCCATGGTACCTGGTCAGAAGCCATCTTAAGCTTGCTAGTGCTGTGCAATCAGAAAGATAAGAAAGAATTGTCAAAATGGTTCATTGTTACCAAAGATACTGTATATATAGACAAATAGCTGATTGTGGCAATAGGACTAAAAAACTAGAAAGCTGTTCCTTTAGGTCAAGGATGTTCAGATATGGAACTGTAGCTTCAGGGTTGATCCAGGCTAGTTTTAATAGTGTTATTTAGCTCAATATTTAATTCACTTCTTGTTTGGTTGTTTGTGGAGTTCTTAATTGTAGTTTTACTTCCCTACTAAAATATGAGTACAATGAGCCAAGTTTAGATTTTTACTACTTCTGTGGTTCAAAGAATAAGGCAGTGATAATGCATACTAGTGCTGGGAAGTATACCAGTTCATACCGAAAACTGTTTTTTATTTTTGTTATGATATGAATTTTTATTATACCGTAATACCGGTTTACATAGCCTAAACAACGTTCGGAACGTGGCGCAGCGGGAACATGTTTAAGGGGGGACCTTTTTCACTGCTACACCGCTAAACACGCATGCAATGGAGTACATGTGTTAGTGGAGGTATTGAGCGGTGAAAATGGACAGAGGACATTCCGAAACTGAAGCTGTAGCAGATGATAAAGTTGAACATGACGACACAGAAGAACGTTTGCCAAAAAAAGGAGCCATGTCTCTTGTCTGGAGATTTTGGTTTTAAAAGGCTGGATGTGGACCAAACAGCTATTTATCGCAAATGCTGTGGAGCTAAAGTTGTCGCTGGCGGCAGCAACATGAGCAATTTGCTGCACCACCTTAGCCGCAAACATGCTTTGGAGTACCATGAATGTATGGAATTAAGATTGGCACCTTCCACGTCCTCAGGTAAAACTGAAAAAGCTAGAGGACACTCGAGTCAGACGTTACTTGTAGACGCATTTGCTAGAGGTACTGCCTACGACAAAAAAAGTAAGTGGTGGATCGAGATAACCAATGCCATTACAATCCATATAGCTAATGTGTCAGTGGACAGAGACTGGTAACATTAACAGAAAGTGTAGTTGGTTTACAAAAAATATTTACTCTTTATTCCTTTTCTAAGACATGTTCAGTACAATACAACTTTTGACAAGCACCTCTGAATATTTTACTAAGTCTAAATGCCTCTTTGGATGGTTAAAAATATGTTGTCAAAATTATAGTTTAAGCTGTTTGTAAAATTTGTTCAATAAAAAAGTTCTATATTTTGACTGCAACTGTCATGCAGTGTGATACCTTCTCTTCATTAGTGCCACCTCCTTGAAAACTATCACCAAGCAAACCTGTATTAATACTTGTGTGCACATTAAAAATTTTTTTGTACAATATACAATTCTCGTGACAGTGGAATAGGTTATTCTTAGCCAGTCTACTGCAGTAATTTCAGTGGAAAATGTGGTTAACATCCACTCATGCATGGAGAAAAAAATACCGTTGAATACCGTGAAACTGGTATAATTTTGAAAAATACCGTGATATAGAAATTTGGTCATACCTCCCAGCCCTAAGCATACATTGCTATTTGATTTAATCTGCATTCATATAGTACAGATTCAGCACAAAAAGCAGTCATTCAGTCAGTAAGAACACACTCCTGTTAAAAATATTAACTATCCAACAATTAAGAATTTGGTTGAAAAGACTGACTGAGAACAAGTAGTCCTAATCTACAAAAGGAATTAACTAGTAACATGATAAATTAATTATTTATCTTAATGCTAATAATAAAACATTTTTTGATTGACTGATTAAGCTTGTGGACTAAGCCCCCAGCTCTAGCTGTAACTGAAGTATGTGGTGAACAAGAATCATCTCCCTGAAAACACACACACACATTCCCCCCACTCATGACTTATAATTCAAAGATGAAATAAAAGCAAGAACAAGACAGAGAATTGAATTTAGAATGAAAGCTTTTACCTAATTAATTTGACCCATTTGATCCTGTCCCAAGATGGCTAAAAGGACAAACAGACTATCAAACTAAACATTAAATCTTGAAGGTCCCAGATTGTGATGACATAGGTGTCTAAAGCCATTTAAATGTGTTTAGTCTGCATACCATGATGACATATTTCTACTCAGTAGTTTTTGAAATCTGAGCCTGATAATTTGCCCATTGGAAGTCTTTCTGGAGAATTCATAGTTTTGATTTAGGCAAGATTCCAAAGGTTAGAAGGAGAAGGCTTCTGATCTGCTTTCAAGCCAGATAAAGACAGCCAGAATAAATCTTACTAAGAAGACGCCCAGGACAGTGTAAGCACGCTGGCTAAGCCTTGACTCTGTAAAGTATTTCACCCTAGTGAATTATATACTGATTTCCATTTCCTGCATTTCTCAAACTGGACACTTGTAGGACTTCTTGAACTCCTAAAGCCTTCATCTTTATTCTGACTGATTATGTTGTTTTATTGCTATAGTAAAGCGATTCGGAATAACTTGGATTTTAAGATCCTGGCTGAATGATGACAGACATTAACATTTAGTATCATTACCAATCACTGTTACTGTTTTCCTGGGCAGTGCAAATGTAGGCTACACTCTTAAAAATACTGTTTCCTTAATGTCACTATATGGTTCTTTACTGGGATTTGTGGATCCTTAAACAGCCATTGCTTCACAAAGAACCATTTTATTCTGGAAAGGGTTCTTTGCATTTGAAGTTGGTTCTTTGTACTCTGAAAAACTTCCTAATATGTAGAAAAAAATAAACTAGCTACCTAGCAGGACAGTAACAGATTAAGAAAACCTGAACTTAGCTTGTGTTATTATATTCAGCCAGAGTCCTTTTTAAAATCATGACACACTATTATTTCACAAATCAGTTACCATCTGTTCATGGTTAGTTATTGTATGGAGTCGGTTGCAAATCTAAATAAATAAAGGTTCTTTCTGGAACCTTCATGTAGATGGCGCTTTTGGTAACCAAAAATGGTTCCCTTATGTCATCACCCTGAAGAATCATGCTGGCACCTTTAAAAGAATTAAAGGAACACTTTGAAAACACATTAGATCTCAATGGGAAAAAATCCTGCTGGCTATCTATACCGATATGGACTCGGTAATGTGTTAGGAATGAAAGGACACCACATTGTTTGATGGAAATGAAAATTATCAATCTACAAAGGGCTGAATTCAAAGATACCCTGAAAATCAAAGTGAAAAAATGATGTGTCTGGCTAGTCCACTTTGCCGAAATTTCATTGCAGCAACTCCAAATCGTACTCAGTAGTTTGTGTGGCCCCCACGTGCTTGTATGCATGCCTGACGATGTCGGGGCATGCAACTAATGAGCCGATGGATGGTGTCCTGAGAGGTCTCCTCCCAGATCTGGACCAAGGGCATCACTGTGCTCCAGGACAGTCTTAGGTGCAACCTGGCGGAATCGGATGGACCGAAACATAATGTCCCAGAGGTGTTCTATTGGAATTAGGTCAGGTGAGTGTGGGGGCCAGTCAATGGTATCAGTTCCTTCATCCTCCAGGAACTGCCTGCATACTCTCGCCACATGAGGCTGGGCATTATCAGGGTGCGATGAAGTGAATAAAAATCTTCACATTTAAACCTAATACAGCCTATAAATCAAATCCTTCTTTTTCTGCTATGTGTGGCCTTACCATCTCAATTAACTGACTTTGTGCTAATTATACATGTTTATATGTTATATGTTTTTGTTCAAATAAAAATATGTGTACAGTTCAAGACAAAAAATAATGCAATGGAATGAGCCATCAATCTATTTATTTTTTCTACCAAGCATTCTTTTAATTACCAAACCGGTCATTTTCTAAAGGAATCTATCCATTGGCGTTCTGAATTTGATCATTCTAGTGCAACATTATGAGAAACCAGAGGCAGAAGGAAAACATCAACCTGTGCAGGCCAGAAGTCCATCATAGTCACACAAACATTCACAGTCATTTACACAGATCCAATGCAAATTCACCAGTGGGTGGGTGCACCTGAAATGAAACAGAGACAAGGAGAGCATGCAGACTTCATCCAGAAAGTGATCAGGGCAGCACTTGAACCCAGCGTCCTTCAGCTATGAGGCAGTATCACCAGTTATGACACCATGCTGTCAATATCACATACATGTATTCTATCTATCTATCTATCTATCTATCTATCTATCTATCTATCTATCTATCTATCTATCTATCTATCTATCTATCTATCTATCTATCTAATAATGTAATGCAGAAGCTGTTTCTCCTGTGTGGCAGTGGTTTTCATGGAAAAAAAAGGAAAAACAGTTTGGATGGAAACCAAGAAGTGGCAAGCCTAATCTGTGGAAAAAGGTGACCATAATGTAAATGTTCCTAAATGTATATTGAGTCACTCTTGAAGTCCTATTCTCCTTTCCACCCATCCAAGTCTACTATTGAAAATAGTATGGAGATGCCACCTCTGCATGGCAACTAATCTCAATCATATGTAGCTCCTAGTTGGTGGAATGAGCTGCCATCTCCATCTGAACTGCTGACTCCCTCAATGTGTTTAAGAAGCATTTGAAGACTCCCTTGTTCTGTGAATATCTGGCTCATTCATAGTGACTTTGATATGTTCTTGGAGTTAAGGAAAGATTAACTAGTTTTGTGTTCTGTTTGGTTTAAAGCTGTTCAGTTGTGATGATCAATTTTATAACCTTGTAATGTAAAGCTTATTCCAAAACAGTCCCACAGACTGATGTTTACTCGATTATGTTGACCTCTTTTAGTAAGTCACTTTGGATAAAAGGGTCTGCCAAGTGAATAAATGTAAATGTAAATGAATGAGAGGTCTTGGTTGACTGTTAAGTTGTCTTCCTTATTCACTCAGAAAGCTTGGTGGCAGCAGCAAAGCCATGTGAAGCACAGAGGACAGCCAGCTGGAAAACTACATTAGGCATACAGTATACACCAGTAGTGGGCACTAGAGTCCACTTTGAGCTTAAAACTTCAAATTTTATGGAACAGACCAGAGCCCAGAAGTTATTTTGAGGAGACACCTAGAAGTGGTGCCATGGTTTAGTTCAAAAGTTTTCTACCTGTTGGATCACTTTGAATCTAGCATTGAGAAATTAGTTGGGCTTATTAGGGTTATTAAGAGGGAGGTAGAATGGTCATAGAGACAAGGGATAGAGAGAGCAAGAGAAAGAATGAGAAATTCCTAGTTGTGAATTTTACATGACATAATGGAAGGTGGACAAGCTCAGTGACATGGTGGAAAAAATATTTTTCTTTACTTATTATTTTATACTTTAAAACTTCTTTTGTTTATCTCTTCCTTTAAAAAATTAAGCATTACATTTGATATCTGGGTTCTTGGAGTGTAATTCTGGTGCTCAAAATATACAGTATATTGTGACTTAGATCAGTGAAAATTTGTCAAAATTCAGTGTCTATGCTGTTATTTATGCCTAATTTAAATGATATGCTTTCTTCCTCAAGTTTAACTGAATAGAATATTAAATTTAGAAATGGAGCAGCCTGTCAGATAGTGACATAAGAGAAGATATAAAGACAGACCCACTGATTTTTTTTCTGCTTCTCAGAGTTACTGGCAGCCCTCTGGAGTCTACTAAATCAAACATTCACAGCTAAAAAGAAAGTTGTTCATGCAGGATCCTGCAATCAGTTCCCTAGATTGGGCCAAAAGCTGCTATAAGTGTAAAGGTCAACTTCAGTTCAGCATTGTGATCCTGCCCTAGCAACCCAAAAGTGAAATCAGGCAATTTGTTAAAAATAATACATAGTGCAACAACAAAAATGTTATTAAATAGAAGGAGCCTTTTTTTACACGTGTTTCATGTATAGCAAGGGCCTTCATACAAATAATTTCACTGGATTATAAACAGAATCGCCTTGTAACTGCACTGACTCTGGCAGCAGTGGAGGAAGGCAGGAAAGAAAAACAGTGGCAGTGCTAAATCAGCTAAAGGATGAAACAGAACAGAACAGAATGAAAGCTGGCATTCTTTTATACAAATGAGCAGCTTCAGTGCCAGCCTATAGAAAGGTGAACCTGCCACCGTTACCACCCTAGTTTGGCAAAGCAAACAGTCCTTCTGAGAACAGCAAGCTTCCTAAAAGAGCAGTGAAAGGAGTAGCACTGACAAGAATTGTGCACTGCAACGATAATCTTCAAATTAACTGATTAGTACTTCTGACATTTATACTGCTCACTATTGTGTATCACATTAAAAAAGTGGCAATACAAAATTAAATCTGAAAGGCTTGTATGTAATCAAAATTATACGGCATATATGTTTGCCAAGGTAGTTTGCCAAGAGCACAGCTCTTTTCAAAGCAAAAATGAAAGAGCACGGAGGCTCTTGACAGTTCCTTTGCTGAAACATTTGTGGTGGTGCCTGCTTGTAATGTTTTCTTATGGTTTAACATTTTTCATAACTTTCAAGAAAATCTCAAATGCTCTTTACTCTGGCATTTCCCATACTTTCAGTATGTTTTATTCACTTTTTAGGGGGTAGACTGCATGTTGTGGTAATGTAAAAGAAACATGCTGTGAATATGAAATGTTTTCCCCTGTTTTACTGCATGTTTTATAAAACCAAACACTCTATTTTCTACTTTTTATTAAAGAACAGTACGGCTAATACTCCTCCACATACATACAAGCACACAGAGCACAGGAATGCCAATGGTAGCTGTATCAATCATCATTAGCAGTAAGCAAAATCGTGTCCTGAAGACAAAATCTAGCATAATTATTCAAATTTACAATTCCTCCGAGTTTAAACTACTTGGCCAGTGGCCTGTGTAAATTGTAAATTAAGCACTGAGTGTTTGGAGGGTCACTCTATGCAGATGATAGATGGCAGCAATTATGAACAGGATCAGGCTGCTTCTCCAAATGTTTGGCAAGTTATCTTTGCAGAATAGTCAGGCACAGAATGAAGAGGCAAATAGGTGTGAAAACTTTACATCCTGACAGAGTTTAAAAATGGTCATAGTTTTCTTCCAGGACTTAAATTATTGATAGTTCACTCCATATGTTTTTGCATACCTGTACATCATATTAAACGGCAATATCCCTAATGCTATCATATTTATATAGAAACATGATTCTAAACATGCTTTTCTGCACAATTATTTATTTACAAAACAACTTCTTCTTCCTCTTTATCTTTTCCTACTTCTACATGGGATTGATGTGCTTGATCAACCTTCTCCAAAAAGCTTGGCCCTGCAACTCCTCTCCAGTCAAGTCCTTCACATCTTTTTTACTTTATCCATCCTCCTCCACTTTGTCCTCCCTCACTTTTTCTTCACCTGTTTTTCCATTTCCATAACTCTTTTGCCCACTTATTCATTGTGTCTCCTCATCACATGTTTGTACCACCTCAACCTCCTTTCTTGTACTTTCTTAGATCGCTCCCACTTTTATTGTACCTTTCATTGTTTCATTTCTTATTCTGTCCTTGATTTTAACTCCACACAACTCTCAACATTCTCATTTCTGCCATATCTAACATTTTTCTCCTGTAGTGGAGCAAACTAGCCTAACTTAGTGCCAGTCCCAAGCCCAAATAAATACAGAGGGTTAGTGTCAGGAAGGGCATCCAGCGGTAAAACAAAGCTAGAACCCTAAGGATGGAATCAATCCAATCAGCTTTGGAAAATCTATTTACAAAACAGCTACCTTCACAAAAAATTCTATCCATTCATTTTGAGAAGCTTAGTTATACATTTTTTTATAGACTGAGCGAGGGGTCTGAGTGTCTGAGCTTGCTAGTGTCCTGGATAAAAACTCAGATCCATGCCTTTAATGACCTCTTGGGCACAGCCATTGGCAGTGTGTCTGTCTGCAGAGAGAATGTCGACTTTGTTGAGAGGTTTACTTACCTCATCAGTGACATTAATGTCTCTGGTGATGCTTCCTATTAAGTCAGTAGATGGATTGGGAGAGCATTCAGGGTCATGAGGTCACTGGAAAGGGGTTTGTGGCTCTCCTGATATCTCTGTGAAAGGATGAAGGTCCAAATCTTTAGAGTCCTGATGCTTCCTATTTTGCTATATGGTTGTGAGACATGACGCTATCCAGTGACCTGAGACAAAGACTGGACTCATTTGGTACTATGTCTCTTAAGAGAATCCTTGGGAACCGCTGGTTTGACTTTGTGTTGAATGAGCATTTGGTCACGGAGTCCTGAATGAAGCACATTACCTGTATTTGGGAACGTCAGTTATGACACTACAGCCATGTGGCAACGATTCCGAAAGGGTGATCCGGTTCAAAGCTGGACCAGGCCAAGGGCACCCCCATGTAACACCTGGCTGCAGCACATAGATGATCATTTTCAGGGGGTAGGACTTGACCGTGTGTCTGCATTGGGGGTTGCCAACCAGGATCCCAAGCTGTTTCATTGTGTGGTGGGTGCTGCAACACACTGTACCAGTGCATGCTCCCCAACCTGACCTGACCTGAGGGCGCCAGAGCTTATCCTGACAGATTCAGGCACAAGGTGGAACCCAAACTTACATGGGTCTACTCATATTATTACACTTACAATCATAGAGGACCTAATATGTTCTTCTCTATAGTAAAGCCAGGTTCTTGAATCTGTAAGCTGATAGAACTAAACATGGCAACATTAATGGAGCTGAATATAGCCTATCAGTTCACATAGCACCTCATGGCAGAACCGCAAAATGTAATAAAAAAAGCACAATATTTGCATTGAAATATCAACCTAAAGTGGCCATACAACCTGTGGTTTGGGGAGAGGCTGGGAATTTCTGACAAGCAAATGCATTCTGAATTTACACTTTGTTTTAAGAAGATTTTGCCATCATCACTTTGCTGGGACCTGATGTTTCTGAACAAACTGCTAATGTTTCTGTGCTCTCTGGGTGTGGTACCTTGTGATCGCATTTTTAACCTGTTTCTGATATTCTGGCACAACTCTTTATTTTTGTGAACTTGAACGTTCCAGTTTACCATTTGGCTGATGATGAGGCTATACCTGGCTTATCTCTCTACTGGTTTTGCTGCCATGCTCACTGAACAAATATTGGTAAAATAAGGTAAAATAAGGCAGTACAGTAATCCCTCCTCGATCGCGGGGGTTGCGTTCCAGAACCCCCCGCGAAAGGTGAAAATCCGCGAAGTAGAAACCATATGTTTATATGGTTATTTTTATATTGTCATGCTTGGGTCACAGATTTGCACAGAAACACAGGAGGTTGTAGAGAGACAAGAACTTTATTCAAACACTGCAAACAAACATTTGTCTCTTTTTCAAAAGTTTAAACATGCTCCATGACAAGACAGAGATGACAGTTCCGTCTCACAATTAAAAGAATGCAAACATACCTTCCTCTTCAAAGGAGTGCGCATCAGGAGCAGAGAATATCAGAGAGAGAGAGACAGAGAGAAAAGCAAACAATCAAAAACCGATAGGTGCTGTTCGAGCTTTGAAGTATGCGAAGCACCGTGCGGGAAGCATGTCACTTGACAAAGTAGCTGCAAGGAAGCCCAGCAAGGAAGGGAGCAATGTGAAGGTAATCTTTCAGCATTTTTAGATGAGCGTCTGTATCGTCTAGGGGTGCGAACAGCCCCCGTGCTCACAATACATTTGAGGAGTTTTATTTAATACGTAATATGTGCTTAATTGGGTAGCTTCTCAGCCATCTGCCAATAGTGTCCCTTGTATGAAATCAACTGAGCAAACCAACTGAGGAAGCATGTACCAGAAATGAAAAGACTCATTGTCCACTGAAACCCATGAACCAGCGAAAAATCCGCGATATATATTTAAATATGCTTACATATAAAATACGCGATAGAGTGAAGCCATGAAAGTCGAAGCGCGATATAGCGAGGGATTACTGTATACAAATGAGAATATATATCTATATGATATTTGAATTTACAGGTAGTAGTATATACAAGGAAGATTATATAGATATGACTACTGATCAGTAGTACAGATACATGGTATGAATAAATATACTGTAGATATATGAAGGTGGTTTAACAGAGAGATAAATCTCTTAATATTGCATACTTCAATATAAGACCTGTGGATCCCTCATATTCAGAATTTAATTTTACCAGCGACTCAAAGACTCCTAACATGGCACACTGCACAGAGAGGAGCAGTCACTTTACAGATGCTTTGTGTTATTAAGACCAATAGAAGTGTATTTTAAGGTCTTGTTACATCTTAGTAAATGAGTTCTGGACGTTTTTTTTCAGTACCTAAACTAAAGTATGACCAAAACACCTTATAAAAGAATAAACAAAAAGAGGTAATATGAAAGTGTGTTATTTTGTGTTTTTAGTGTCTGACACTTGGCCATCTAAACTAAGTAGCAATTCCAGGTAAAAAAAAAAAAAAATTGTCAAGAGCTTTTGTTTTCTTCAGAGTAACTTCTCGATGTTACTTTTGTTTATTGTATTATGCTATGGATATTGCAGTAATTTTTAGTAAACTTCTTGTTATTAAACTCCATGTTTTAAAATGTACCTGTTGTGATTAGGATTATTAGTTTATTACAAGCATTTTCTTAGTTCCTGGTACTTGAGAAAAATACATACTAATATAGTAACCATATGGGAGAACCATTAATTTCCATTTTTCTTTTCTTTTTACATTCTAATATAGTTAGACATGCTTTACTCTTATGTTCGTTTGCTTATTTTGTTTTTAAGCATTGTTGCAATTTAAGTTAGCCCATGTTTACTAACCATACCTAAGCTTTACAAGATAAGCATTTTTGCTATTCCAGATATATAAAAGACACAATCTTCGTTGATTTGGCTGTGACTAGATA
Organism: Erpetoichthys calabaricus; assembly: GCF_900747795.2. NCBI lineage: Eukaryota > Metazoa > Chordata > Cladistia > Polypteriformes > Polypteridae > Erpetoichthys > Erpetoichthys calabaricus. The sequence goes on from NC_041407.2 coordinate 52,786,250, forward strand.
GATAGATAGATAGATAGATAGATAGATAGATAGATAGATAGATAGATAGATAGATAGATAGATAGATACTTTATTAATCCCAATGGGAAATTCACATAGAGTGATCAAGAAATAAAAATAGAAAAATAAAAGTAGAAAAGTACACATACATATACAGTCATACACGGAGCTGCTGAAAAGGCTGCCACTCACGGCGGCGCCGGATGTTAAGGCTAGGCATTTATCTTAGCACCCAAGTCTTATGTGAGAATATCTGGGGAATGTTATAATCACAAATTGTGCCTCATGATACAGTCAGCAGTAAATTATTCATCTTACCATCACATTAACAGTTGTTATCTTATCACTGTGTTGTCACTGCTCAAAAAGTAATTTAAACTTTAGGGCACCAGGCCCTAAAAGAAAACTTCTACTGGGATGCATCATCTCACTATTTTTAGTCAGTCTAAAAGAAAAATACACAATTTTAAAAATATGGTTGCCAAAGAGTTATTATACAAGACAAAGGTGTGATTAATTAGTTAAGGGGTCACGGATGGCACTGTTAAACACAGAATGCCTTTCCAGATTTTACTACATCATTAACAGTGTTAACAAAAGTGTCTTTCAATCAAATGTCTTCAGAAAAAATACTGGAGGGCTGAAAATGACCCACTCACTCACGGGAGGTTAACAACCTTGTACTCTTTCAAGAAGTAGTAACTAGGAGTCTCTCGTCACTGGAAAGGAAAATAGCAGATGGATTTGCAGTTATATGTCTCATCTGAAGGATGGGAGGGCTTACATAGGAATTAGATTATGGAACCAAAGGTATGCAGTTCATTGCCTGTGAAGGGTTGGGTGGGTCTTTTACCAGAAATAAGCTGAGTGACTGCCAGATGCTATGAAATTACAAGCATGTATAAATATTACAGAAACGATCCCAGGACAAGGCACCTCTGTAAGAACTGGAGTGTTCCTGCATTTTTGAACAGTAACCTGGAAATATGCCCTGCAAGTATTTTTTGATGCCCATTTCAGTGGAGTCCACAGTTAATGGACTAATGAGGGAATGATGTCAGATGGGGAATTTATTCACTTTCCCCAACCGCAACATGCCAGACTCTTTGAATACATGCTTGTGCTCTTTCCTCTTTTGCCTTCACATCTGACAAAAAAAACAAAAAACACTTTCTGCTAAAATCTCCTCAGGAACACCATAATTTTTGTATGCCACTTATTGCTTTTATTTATGTATTATTTTACACATGAAAAAGCCACTCACTGAACTTTTCCAAAAAGTCACATATCTCTTTTTTATTTGAAACACTGCTATTTATATAACTTAAGCATCTGAAACAAAAGGGAAGAAGGGGAAAATTTGACTGGATTCACTAGGCTGTAGTCATAAAACAATTCAATCCACAAAAAATCAAATTAAACCTGTCTGCTCACTTCCCAACATAACCTGGTATATATCTCTGAAATGAAGTCTTTAATTTTAAAAAGCAGCAAAACAGAGCCATGAAATGCAGCAGAGTTTTGAGGCGACTGGTGTCAGCTGGCATACCATAACACAACTGAATTTGAACATTAACCTGTGGCACCAAATAAATGATGGGAACATCTCTCAGCTATTCTTAAAAGGCCACATTGTACCATATGTGGGTGTGATGCACACTTGTCAGTCACCATTCACATTAAGCACATTTTCATCAACTAAGCAATGTACAGAAAAAAATTAAAAAGACAAATAAAATGTTAAGTCATATCATAAAAACTGTTGAATTTACATCAAGGGATCTTATGCTCAGATTATACAATGCACTAGTAAGGCCGCATCTGAAGTATTGTGTGCAGTTCTGGTCACCACGGTACAAAAAAGACATAGAAGCACTTGAAGCTGTGCAGAGGAGAGCAGCCAAGTACATCCCAAGACTTAAGCAGATGTCCTACTCTGACAAACACGGAGAATTAAACCTGTGTGGTCTCAAGCAGAAAGAGCTAATTCAGGTATTTAAAATCCTCAATGGCATTGATACAGTAGATCCAGCAACATTTTTTCAGCCTAAGGGTGAATCACATACTCACCATCAGAAAAAATTAAGAGGAAGTGCAGTTAAAACTGAAGCAAGGAAGCACTTCTTTACGCAAAGAGTTGTGGGACTCTGGAACAAACTACCAAGACATGTACAGTAGATGAAGCAGAAACTTAGACAACCTTTAAGAAGAATTTGGATGAGGTAATGGGACAACTTAGCTATTAGCTAAACAAACGGGATTGATAGACCGAATGGTCTCCTCTCATTTGTCAAATTTCTTATGTTCTCGTGTTAAACCAGACAATGCAAATAATGTTTGAAACATCACGTAATGAATGAAGTTGTCTTTTGCCCATAAACAAAACAAAGTACAGGTGTGTTGGTGAAAGCAAGCTACCCAACTTGTGTGTAGCTGAAATCCCCATACTGAAAATCATTGGCCTATTGCAGTAAAGCAAATTAAGAAAGAATATTTACTGTGAATGTGCAGTTTATAACAAATACTTCAGTATCTATGATAGATATGCCTTAGCTTATTTAAAGTGTTGTAGATTATTAAAGAGAGAATATATTAATTTTAAAAAGGGAAGGACAGTGGGAGACTTGTTTACCAGCTATATAGAGGTCCTGAAATCCCATAGCCATTATGTTATCATGCTAAATAATTTTTTATTAGGCCCAAGTCTCTAAATACTTTATTAGCAGCTGAAGTCAAGCTAAGTCATGAACTTTAAAGTGCTCTATCTTGAACAAAACATGTATATTTCAATGCCCTAAATACTCACCTGATACTGTAGGTTTTTCCTACTGATTATCATAACTTTACACTATCTAAGAGTTTTCTATTTTTTTTTTTTTGTTTTTTTCTCACAGTGTACTCATTTAGGTATTTGGGTATTCACACTGCTTTTTTTTGCCTAATATCCCATAATCCTCTGGCTCAAGGAAGCAGCCTTCACTGGGCACATTCTTGCACACATTCTCATAGCAGGCTTATGTTAACCAAATGTACAGTCATTAGAAAAAGTAGGTACACCACATAGAAACTGTTAACTTTTTCAACGAACAGGTCAAATTCCATTAGAACAAAGTGCCAGGGACCGAAAAAACAATTTGTTATAACAGGAATTTCATTATAATAGAATTTGCCCATAGCGCAGTTTTTCAGTAGCAGAATGCAAAACTCGATGACAACATCTTTTTTCTTTATGACAGCGAGAGGTTTCAACATTTTCTGTAAAGTAATTTGCTGCCATCAGTGCCAATCGAAACTCATATGGAGCCCTAGTATTTATTCCCCTTGTTGTCCATAGTGTGCGGCAGTCAGTATTATAAGACTTTGAGATTAGCGGGAAATGTGGTAAGTCGGAGGCCCCGCTCTGTGTCAGGAGTATACGCTCCTTTAGTTCCAAAAAAATAGCGCCTCTCAGTGTACATAACACGGACTTACTGGAGCAATCGCCACTTGAGTTACATAAATGGCACCCCTTGGTTTCTGGAGCACATGCCCTTTAACTTTCATAAATAGCACCCCAGGTGGTAGCCTATGTCATCTAATACATTGTTTCCCAACCTGTCGGCCATGGCCAACCACATAAACTCGCTCTGTCAACCGAACCTGATTCAATGCAGCAGCATCACAGGTGGGTCACGTCCCTTAATCCCTGCTGTGGCGATCGTGCTTAATTCACTGATAGAGTCTAGTTACAGACCTCCAGAGCACCGCAAGCACAGCTGAAGTTGAATTTTTTTTTAAATTATCCCACCCACAATGTTTTCAGTCTGCTACAATAATCTTCTTGAGCTCCATTCTGTTGCAAAAAGTGACAAAAGTGACATAAAAGAGCAGTCCAATTGGCTGTTGGAGCTACTGAATCGTGATTTTTGGTCCAAGGCCAGAAAAAATGGGCATGTTTTGCTTTTTTTTTTTTTTTTTTATGGGAAATGATTTTGTCATAACAAATTTTGTAGATAAAAAAGACTTTATTATAATGACATATTTTAACACTAGTTCTATAGAAAATTTTCCGGGACACAAAAAAATATGTAAAAAGACAATTTTGTTAAAACAGAGTTTGTTCTAATAGAAGTCGATCTATTATTTGAACAGGCAAATATCAGATCTTAATACAAACAGTACCTAGAGATAAAGGTGATATACTTGAACAAATGGCGTTGACATTGTCCATTCATTTTCACATTCTAAATTAACAAAAATTCTAATTTGTCATGTGAAAAATGTATGTACAGCCCTACATAGAGCCCTCAGCTCTATAAATCCATAAACTTAGAATCAGGTGCTCTAGATTAGGTGCCAATGATTAGAAACTCCCTAGTGAGTATGCAGGTGACCCTGTCTTATTTAAGCTGCAGATGTGAAGTGTCTGGTGCTCTCTTTGCTACTGATGTGTGTGATGTCATTATGCCAAGATCAAGCAAGCTCTCTAAGATCTACAAGAAGAAGGTTGTGGCAAGGGATTGGCCGGCCCAGCAAATTCACCCCAGAACTGACCATTTGATAATAAAAGAAGCTGCTAAGAACCCCAAAATTCATTACAGGGTCTGCAGATAACTCTTCCAAAATTTGCTGTCAAAGTGCATGCATCTGCACTCAGAAAGAGATTGCATACATTTGTTCTTCATATGACTTGTGCCAGGAAAAATCTGCTGCTTTCCAAAAAGAACATTAGAGCAATGACAATGCCTTCTGGAACAATGTGCTCTGGATAGATTAATCAAAAATAGAGTTGTTTGGCCACAGTAACAGTAGACATGTTTGGCACAAACCAAAGACAGCACTTCAGGAAGAGAACCTTATACCAACTGTGAAGTGAGGTGTTGGAAATGTTATGGTTTAGGGTTACTTTGCTGCCACAGGATCTGGGCAACTTGTAATTACTGAATCGACTGTGAATTCTGCATCGTATTAAAGTATGCTTGAGGAGAATGTGAGGTCGTCTGTCCAAAAACTGAAGTGGAACTGGAAATGGACCATTCAACAAAATAATGATTTGAAGCACCCTAGCAAGGCCACCAAGGATTGGCTCAAAAAGACTAAATAGAGTGTTATGGACTGGTCTAGTCAAAGCCCTGATTTTGATCCAATTGAAATGATGTGGAGGAATCTGAAATGGGCAGTGCATTCAAGAAGACCCACAAACATCTTTCAACTGAAAGAATTTTGCATGGAGGAGCAGTCAAAAACTTCACAGAATCAACGTCAAAGACTGGTGGGCAGTTAGTAAAATGCCTACAAGAAGTAATTTCTAATAAAGGGGGCACTGTTTACATGAAAGTATACTGTTTGCCTGTTCAAATATGTTGAAAAAGTCAACAGTTTCCATGGGGTGTACTTACTTTTTCATGTGACTATACAAGTACAGTATTTGAATGTACAGTAGAAGGAGAACCTGGATAAACCAAGACGAGAATGCCTAATTTCCAAAGAGAGACTGATTGGGCTAGGAATCAACCACCTCACCTGACAATTTGATTTTAAAAATCATATTCCTATTTTTCTAACTCGATCCAACATAGACACACTTTATGATTAGAAACTGAAAGCCACTGAACTGATAGACACCAGGATGTTTAGGTGTGGATGATGTACATTCTTGACTGTCAATTTTATAAAATAGTATTTTTTAAATTCTGAACCATAGTAACCATAGTATAGCAATAAATATGTGTGCTCTTGTAATTTGAATAGTTCAGAATTTCATATCCTCCAGTGAGAGCATTGTATTCATTTACCTTTCAGATCATTTTCTCATGCTAGAAGTAGATCTAATAATAAATGAATGATTATTACATTTAACTTTATAAAAAGCACATTTCAGGCAGCCTATATCCATTGGGTATGGAGGAACAAATTGAGTTTATTGACATGTTGTTATGGCAGCAAAGAGGACTTTGGGGGGACAAGGCAACACAAAGAATTGCCGTTAATCACAAAATCTAGAACCCACTACCAGGGAGTTGAGTCACAGAAAGTGAACATCACTCAAATGAGGGCTTCACACATCAAGTCTCATTGCGAAATCATAATAACACATTGCGCAGATAAATTTAAATTATTATTTGATATGCACCTCTGTTACATCTGCTGTTCTTAAACTTGAGATCTTTTTTTCTCTTTAAATTCTTTGAGTTAAAACTCTGTCTGCAACTAGTAGATTATCCTTTGAACAATTGCAGAGTTAGTGTTAGCCAAGTGCAAATCTGCTGGTAGATCTGGCGTATTTAGTGAGAACAGTACAGTATTTTATGAGAAGTTTCCTGTTTTGGTGAGAAGAATCTTTATTATTTTTAAGCTGACCGAGGTTCAGAAGTTAATTAAACATTCAAATAGATTGGTCTACTTTTACAGAAGCTCTTGTTCTCTTTTTTATTTAAAATATCCATCCATCCATTTTCCAACCCACTGAATCCGAACACAGGGTCACAGGGGTTTGCTGGAGCCAATCCCAGCCAACACAGGGCACAAGGCAGGAACCAATCCCGGGCAGGGTGCCAACCCACCGCCGTATTTAAAATATTAACGTTTTTAATATAATTAATCAAGTGTCAATTAATGTTACTAATTATTAATGTTAAGATTTGTCCTCTGGCTTCTTGCATACATTTTTGAATGAATTTTCAAACTAAACTGAATAGATGCTGCTCTCAATGCAGGCCTGTACACTGGCCCGCCTCGGCTGCCTCTCAGACAACTTCAGACGAACTTGAGAAACAACATCTAAGAATATAAAAGACTCTGATTAATGTAAAGTGGGATATATTAAACATTCTTGTATTGATCTGGTAATACTGTGATCACTGCCACCTAAAAAGCCCAGTTACACTCTATTTGAAGAGTTGCTCATCTGAAAATGAAAGGATGAAAAAACAAATATCTGGAGCAAGTGACAAGCTTGTCTGTAGATGTAAGAGGCAAAGATCCGGAGTGAGTATAAAAATACGGATTCAGACCTGGCTTCATTTTATATAATGAGAAATATTCTATTCCTTTTATGTAAGTTGTTTGAACTGTTACATCTCATAGCGAGTTACTGCAAGTTCATATACTGTGATATTTTGGGTACTGCAGAGAATTGCCATACGCCTCTTATTTTAGATGTTATTTTAATACTGGATGGATTTCATCAAACTGAGTGGAAAAAACAGGAGGGGGACTAGAGATTTTTGAGAATGTGTAACGGTGAAAAAGAAAGCACAATACAATCATAAATAAATTGTGTGATTAAGACATTGAAATGTGGAATGAATTTGTTCATGTCACTGCCAAAGGAAAAAAAGTTACCTCATCATGACTGGCTCAGCAACAGATACGTGCTATGTGATATGTGCCAATATCATAATGATGAATCATTCTGAATTCTGGTGACTTCAAATAGTGAATCAAGTGTCTATTGAGTATGTTCCATTTGGAAGGGTGCAGGGATCTGTGGTGTTTGGGGTGAACTCCAGGCTAGTGGTAAGGATATCATCCTGGAATTGCAAGCAAACTTTGCTTGCATTTGGGAGAAGGGCATCATACAAACTGACTGGATTGCAGCAAATACAGGGGTATCGATAACACTGCTCTCGGTGCCAGGTATGGTCCTTGCTAGGGTCATCTTCAGTAGGATCCATGATCACTTACTCACCTACCTGCGACCGGAGCAGTCTGGTTTTACACCTAAGAAGTCTACAATTGACTGCATCCTGGCACTGAGGGTTATCACGGAGTGCAAACGTGAATATTAGCAGAGTTTCTTTGCAGTCTTAGTTGATTTTCGTAATGCTTTCAACTCAGTCGATCGAGCTTCCCTGTAGGAAATCCTAAGACTTCCCCTCAAGGTTGTTGGATGTCATGGCCGGCCTATACAATGGTACTGTGAGTGCTGTGCAAAGTCGAGGCAAAACCTTTGTGTTTTTCCCAGTTGATTCTGGGGTTTGTAAGGAGTGTGTTCTTGCTCCTACTCTGTTCAATGCTTGCATGGACTGGGTGTTGGGCAAGACTGAGCGAGGACTCTGAGTGTCTGGGCTTACGAGTGTCCTGGATAAAAACCAAGATCCAGGCCTTTAATGACCTCGTGGGCACAGCCATCAGCGGTGTGTCTATCTGCTGTGAGAATGTTGACCTTGTTTTACTTACCTCGGCAATGACATTCATGTCTCTGGTGACTCTTCCAATGAAGTCAGTAGATGGATTGGGAGAGCATGGGGGTCATGTGGTCACTGGAAAGGGGTGTGTGGCGCTCCCGATATCTATGCAAAAGGTTGCTCACGGAGTCCCAAATGAGGCACATTACCTCCATTGTGATGGAGCATCAGTTATGGCACTATGGCCCTGTGAATCAGTGATCCAGCTTGCAAGATCCTTATTGTTGAGGACTCAAGTGGCTGGACCGGGCCAAAGGGATGCCTACATAACTTCTGACTAAGACCAATATATGGTCATTTCTGGAGGTTGGGACTTGACCATGTGTCTGCCTGGGGTGTTTCCAACCAGAATCCGAAGCTGTTTCGTCGTGTGGTGAGTGCGGCACTGCACTGTACCAGGGCGCGCTCCCCAACCTAACCTGATCTAATCTAATCTAATCTAATCTAATCTAATCTAATCTAATCTAATCTAACTGCCTTATTTATGAACACTGAAATAAAGGAGCATAAGTAGTTTAATGTACAACATATATTTATAAAAGCCTTCACTTATCCAAAATTTCAAAATCATCTGTTTGTGTAAATCACCATTTTTTGCTGTCTCTGAGAGAATGTTTTATCTTTATAGCTGTTGGATATTATTTGTATTATTATTTTGTGTGTACTAGTTGGATAATGGCCACTACAATACTTGGAATCTCTTTTTACCCATTCCGAAAATATGCCTGATAACTGAAATAAGTAGAAGAAAACGAATGAAACCAAGAGGTCAGAAGCCAATACAGAAAACATCAAACAAGTGTTGCAGATAACTACAAATGTTAAATAACATAATGTAAAACAAAGTAAACAGGACTTAAATAACACCCATCTTTGATATGAAGCCATTCCAGGTAAATTTACAATGTCTTAGTTGGTATTCTGAAACTATAACCTATACTCTAAGTCCTTTACCATTAAATATTTGTGCTACATGTGACTGTTCCATATAACATGAAGCAAGTGAGCCACATATATCTGATGTAAGCATGGCACAAGCATGATGTTATTAATCACATGGACTAAAATTTAGAATCCCTCCATTGATTTTCTTAAACTACTTTTAAATTACATGGAGGAGCACTAAAGCCTATCATGGCAGCAGTTGTGAGGTACTGTAGTAATAAACAATTGACGGTGTTCCAATTCATCATAAGGCACACTCATAAACATGCACACACACTCATAATGGATAATACCAGAATGCCTGACCCTGAGACCTAGAAGGAAATCTGAATACTTGGAGAAATTCCATTTAAAGTCAGTGGCCATCTGTTACACAGTAGCTCAGACCACTACTACAACTACTTTCCTGCCCTCTTTCAACAGTATTTATTACCATTCTAAATAAAATTCCTTTTTTATTACTTTACTGTTTTTTAACTGCATTTCATCAAATAGAATTATTATATACAGCCAACATTTCTTGTTGCAACTCTATGCAAAGTGCATTTGTATTAAAAATGCTCGAACCAAAACTTATTTGAACTGAATGTCCTTGGATCACTCACAATGTTTTCATTTCATGGAGTCAAAATTGTTCAGTTTCTTGGCTTAAAAGGGAGCTAAAAAGAAAAGGCTTATGAAGTGATTGACATATTTTTACAATATCCATTATTAGATCAGCCTCCAGTGACTGACAAACACATCCAAATTGTCAAAGCTAAGGCAAATGATTATTTCTGTGTGTATATTGTTAAGAAGTGCTTTCTGATGTTGAGTAAAAAGTAGATGCAGAAAAGGATTTTTTTTAATCATACCAGACTGTTTTCATTGTGAATCAGTTCATAGTCAAACCCTTCCAGCTAGCCGGTCACCTGGGCTGAAGCCATCTTCAACAGTGCTGCCCACAGCACAATCAGGTCATTTCATAGGATGTACATCCAGAGATTAATGTTGCCTTTAGTGTCGTATGGAAGCCGTGGATGCCAGCCTTGTGGGGCTGATAATATGTAAGTGAAAGTTTGTTTAGAAACATTCTTCAAACATATTTAGCAAGTCTTTGCCCACTTTTTTGTTATTATGTACGGACGAGAGTCTCTCTAATTACAGAATTAAGTACAAGGAGTTACAAGTGAACTAGCACTCTGACTTGTGGTCCCAGTGTCACTGAACACCAAGTCTTGTATGCCATATCAGAGGGGCACCATAGTCCAATAGGGATCCTACTGGCATCTCCTGCTTTATAGTAGGCAGGAACTGCTGCCATCTAATGTGCACTTGGGGCAAACAACAAACATGCTGAGCATCAGTTTAATGTGGAAATTCATTCTGTCCTGTGCAGTCCTAGTGGTGCCTCATGCTGTATATTGCTATGGTAGTATTTCTTTATATTATTATTATAATTATTATGAGATTTAAAAATATAATAAAAAAGCATAATGTTTGTATCTATAATTCTTTGTACATATATACCTATGTATTTTTTTATAGTGTTTGGGGTTTTTATGAAATGTATTTTGTGTTTATTTCTAAATATTGTAAATATAACAATAGACAACTTGGTAATCAGAAGGGTGCTATATATAAATGAATTCAGGGGAACTAAATATGTTGTATAATTGGCATATAATATTCTGACTGACTATAAGTAAGGTTATAATCATTAATAAAATCTTCACAACCACTGTGTTTTCTATAACACTTTTGATTAGGCATCCATTGTAAGTGACTACTAATTGTGTTCATGTTATAAAATATATTACAAGATTTTTTAACAATATACATTATACAAAAATGAAAAATGACAATAGCACATTTCAATATTCATTACTTTTAATTATTATTTATAATTGTTAGTAACATCCATCCATCCATTTTCCAACCCGCTGAATCCGAACACAGGGTCACGGGGTGTTAGTAACAAAGTGAATAAAATATTTATAGACTGCTAATAGCTGTTTATAATGGATACCTAAACTAAAGTGTGATAATGTTTTCTGCATTTTAAACCTGTCATGAACAGGGCAATGTGAACATTTTAAAGTCAAGGTGAACAGGGTGTATTATAGTCATTGATAATATTAATAATAATAATAATAATACAATTTATCACAACCTGATTTTATTTTTGGTGCTTTGGCTTCTCTCACATATATATATATGTACAGACACACAAGTGAGAGGAGAATTTTATAGGACTGGGAGGGATTTCAATTTTGGTTTTATATTGAATTAGTAGTGGTACCTGGCACTGGCCAGGGTGGAATAAAGTGCAAAGGTAGCCACTAAATAAATTCCTCTAGAGGAGAACTTTTGGCCCCAAACCAAAATTTCACTGACTAAACCACCTTAGGGGTCAACTTTGCATACCTCTGTCGAGTCCAGAAATACCTCCTAAAGGCAGTTCCCTAATGAATGCAATTAGCCTTCACTTAATAAAATTCCCAAAGGCAAAACAATTTGGAACGAAACATGTCTTATGGTCTTACTCTGAACAAACGAGTGGAAACTTGGTGGAGAACAGTGCGGATTTGTATGCTGGACAAACACACACATTCAGCCTTATACTGTATATTAGATTAAATAATATAATCATCATGGGCCATCTGATTATATCTTAGCATGTACAATATATTTACCAAATTTATTCAATTGGCTTTTTTGTTTGGTAGCTAAGAAATAAATGCTGATTATAATCACTACTAGCATAGTCAAAAATTCATATTCATTATTATTTTAAAGTCACATTAATAGTTCATGAACTAAACCATGGTTTTAAATCTAGACTACCCAGGGTTGTTTCATTTACATCATCTCATTTATAAAAACTGCTCAAACCTACTTTTATAGTAACAAACCTTTTAAATCATTTTGTTATGAAGGGCAATATAGGCTGTAAATCATATGTTATATATTGATTGGCGTGTTCATAATATTGGTTTTTCTACATGTACTATGGGTTTGTATGCATGCTATATTGTTTATAATATGTAAAATATTGGTTTCAAACATATAAACTACATTGGTTCATGTGTGGATATCATTGATGTGCAAATTATTAGTTCATGTGTTTGTATTATTGGTTTGTGTTTGAACAACGCTGGTTTTTGTTCATGTGCTTTTGGTTTGCATATGAACCACAGTGGTCTGTGTGCGCAGTATGCACGTGCTTTTTGTTTTCTGTATCACTTCTACAGGTTTTTGTGTATTCACTCCTGTTTTGCTTTTGCATGGCACTGGTTTTATGAATATGCTATGTGAGAATACTGTATCAGTTTTATGTGTGTCTTGCACTTATTTTATCTGTGAATAATATTGGTTTTGGTTGGATGCTTCCTTATTTTTAAAGTATGCATCTACCACATTTATTTTGTATATGAAAACTCCTGGTTTAATTGATCTGCTGCCTTGATTTTTCTCTACTGGTTTTCCTTGTCTGCTATCCTGATTTTGCACAGGTGCCATATTAGATTTTACATGTTTTCTACAGGTTTTATATATGTATTACATTTGTTGATCACATAATTTTCAGATGTGACTTATAGTGCAAATAAAGCACCTTTGCTACCAACATAGACTATTCTAGCGTGGGATTATGAAAAGGGTACATACATAAATGAGTTCAGTACTCTCAGTCCCACAGAATTTCAATTGGATTAAGCAAACTGTGAACATCCAGCAATCCATTTTTGAATCCAGTTCAAGCATGTGGAAGCTGATGCCTAACCTGGTGTGAAACAGTGGACAAAGTTTCAGTCCCAGAGCCCACACAAACTCAGACTCCCTAACACTACCTCACAGCTCCAGAGTCCGGAGTTCTAATTAAGGTCTGGGCTCATTCTGTGAGGGATGCATTATGTTCTCCCCTTGTGTCCATGAATTTTTCTCTATGGATTTTTGAATTGCTCCCATATCCCAATGCATGTGCTTGTTAAGTTAATTAGTTTAGTAAATTGGCCATGTACAGTATAAGTGCTTGTAGGTGTGTGTGTGAATGTGTCCTGCAATGGATTGGCACCCTATCCAGAATTAGGTTCTGCTTGATGATGCCAGCAATCCCATCATGAAATTCAAATCCTGATTTTATTTACAGAGCACCTGACCCATTCAGAGTACTTTATGAGTGTAATAGCACATGACAAATGTTTGCAAATATTTAATTAGTTCAAGAGCAAGCAATAATTGTAATGCATTCATTTGAAAATGTGACATAAAATAGGTGAAGAGATTTTTAGACAAAGCTGCTATGGAAGGTGGCTAGTGAGTTAAGATGGAGTGAGAAAGTCCTGAGTGGGAAATACCAGTCATAAAATCTGGATCATTCAGTGAGGCCTGAACTGAATGAAATACACATTCGGCGTTTCATTGTTTTGTATTTCACGTTGTAGCTGACTCTTGACCTCTGACCTATATGCTAACATTTTGAATGCTGTGTGAACGTGAAGACAATCCAGTCCATTTATCATGCAGTTTAAAGCACCCTGAGATGCATCAAGTCCTTGACCTTCAGTGTTCTGAGCTACTGTCAGTCAGAGCCAATTGACCATCATCTTTCTCTGCTTCCCATCAGTCTTACTGTAACCTTTCGTGACCCCAGGAAACACAGCTAATTATATGCCACTTCCAAGGGTTAGAGGTCACTTCTGTCGGACTACTTTCATTGTGTCACCTTTTTGGTGGCTTATCTGATATTTTCCTTCTGTCTCCTTTTTTTCTTATTCTCAAAGAAAATTACATTTCCTCAATATATGAGAGGTCGACTTTTAACTAACAGGAGATATTTTGGAGACATTTAAACTTTTAGCAGAATATCAGTGAGTTTCTTACATAATTAGGGTAAATAAACATAGTGGCCAAAAGACAAGCAAGGGAGTAGATTGACAAAATGAGGGCTCTAATGTAAAGAACTGCAAATGATCCCTCTATGAAATGCACTTATGGATGTAATTCAGTTTTAAATTATAATTCCAGAATAAGAGCTAAGCATGCAGTATATAGTGCTAACTGTAAATGTAAAAGACTGTCTTAAATATTTAATATTGTGTTTACATTTTCATTGTGCAAGTTGTGCTCAGTTAAAAAAAACAAATAAATGTTGGTAAAACAAGCTTTATTATTTTATGAACAAGGAACGACAACTTAAAGTTTACATTTCTGCGAAAACCCAAATTAATTTATAATTGTTAGGCAGTATGAAAATGTTACAGTACTGGAAAATATGAATATTTTTACATCAACTCTGATTGTTTTTTTGTTTTTTTGTAATAGTAATGAGAGGGCATATATTTGAAGAGCCCCAATATGTAAATCTTATGTGAGAGGGACACCTTGGCTAGCAGTACATCTGTGTAAATAATACATGTATTTAATTTCATAGACATTCCGAGAAGAGCTTTGAGCTGCAAACAAATGTTGTCTCTAGTAATGAGTCCCAAGATGTTGGGTGGAGCAGCATCTAGTCAAAGGCTCCATCTCCTTTGCCAAAGTCCGTTTCTAGCAAGTATGCATTTTCATCAATTGTTCTCATTATACAACAGGGTCCTCTTTGAGTTTGATTACTGTTCTTTACTCAGATTAATTAATGGAAATGCAGAAAACAGAACAAATCTTTGAAAGGTTAGAACATAAAGAGTTTATTTGTACTATACCTGGGCACGGATTCAAGCCCTTTCTACTAGGATGACACATGACACAATTAGGCATACGGTGAGAAAGAAACTACAATGGTATATGATTCTTTTCTTTGCTAATGCTGTATTTTTGCTTAACGATAAAGAACAAGGATGTTGTTCAATTAGCTCCCAGTCACAATGCAAGCAAGTAGTTACAAATTTTCCTCCTTTATAGCACGTTTTTTTCTGAGAATTAAAGTTGGTCCCAGTAGTAGCTTAGGCTGCAATGCATTCCATTTCCGTGAATGCTTTAGATTCTGAAAGACACTATTATATTTTCCACACGATCATCTATGATTGGCTCCTAATGTCACATGCAGTGTGAAACAGCAGGTCTTCACTGAGTTCCTCAATGCCACCATGAGATGGATTTATTAAACATTCTCTCTCTTGTGTGAAATTACACCCCCCATCTTCATTCTTAATACAGAAACGTGTTTCCTCAAAGCAGCCCAAAGCTGTGAGTTGTTTAATTTTGGAATATTCAGTTTTGTTTTCTTTGTATAAAGAAATCAATGCATTCTTTCCACCAGAGGAAAATCCTAGTAAATCAGGCTGAGCTCTCTCACACACACTCTTTTTAAAAGTGAAATCCCACTGTGAGTTTATAGAGATGCTTGAGACAAGTTTATTAATAGCCTGAAACACATTCACAGAAGGAAGTCTTTTAGATCCACAAAGGGCTTTTTATTTAATCTGGTCGAACGTCTTGTGCCATACCGAACTGACAACGGGCCGTTACTGTAAAGAGCCTTTGCACTTACATCTGAGAGCTGGTCGGGGGGGAGTAGGGGTGTTTCAAACTTGGCCATTACAGATTTTGTCTTTGCATGCAGTCCCATGCACTGTTCTCATTCACACAGCATTAAAAGATTCTACAGTGCAAAGTAAAACGGCGACTTCTGAGGGAACATTATATTATTATACTATCAGAATTACAGATCTCTGTTATGTGACTTATAGTCCCACCTTCAACAGTGAATCCAGTTTTCAGCTAGCCTGTGAATCCCTAAATGTTGTGTCTGTGCAGACATCTTACGAACAGATTTCAGATTTACTGTTAAGTCCTCCATACACGGCGACTCAACATGCAGTGAAAGCTTCTTGAATTCTTTAGTCCAGCCAGTAGTGATACCATCTGCTCTTATTAATATGGTCCTTATACTAATTGTGGTTACCAAAATGTACATTTGGATTGACAAAATACTGTAAAAAATTCTGAGGCAGATGTTGAACTCTTAAACTTCAATCTGTAGGGTGGCACAATAGATAAAGCAGCTACTTCAAAGTGATATACACATACAGTGGAGACCCAGACAGACCCCTTCACTTTCTGCACACTTAATTGTGTTGTAGATTTAAGTTTAAATGGATAAATTTGCCATTTTGGGAGTGCCACAGGAAAGGGTTCCAAATACTATTTAATACGTTTGAAGACCTTTCTAAAAACTAAAATATTTTGACTTTATCATTATGGGTCACTGAGTGTTAGACTAATAGCAGATTTATTGATTTAAAATTAAATCTACAACACAATAAAGTGTGCAGAAAGCTAAGTAGTGTGAATACTTTCTGAATCTACTGGAGCTAACTCACTGTCTGTGTGGAGGATGGCCATTTTCATAAATGAATATTGGCTTCATCCAGATAACACAGTTCTCTTCTACCATATTAAGAATGAGCATGGCAGGATGTGGGTGAATGGGCCCTGCAATCCAATTCTGTGCCTAATGCTGCAGGGATTGGACACATCTACTAGTTTATCTAAAATAATATAGACTGGTTCATAAAATGGATAACATTGGTGAAAGTATAGCCTTGTGAAATGTTTTCTCATTCAGTTTCAGAGGGATGGATTTTGAAGCTTCAGTTTTAAATTGGAGTAGCCCCGAAACCCTGTGGGCTTTATATATATTTTCATTTGTTGCAAAGCCAGAAATAATCCACAAACTATCACAAAAATAATTTTCTAGCACTGTACTATCTGTTAGTCAATATTTGTTTAGTTTGGCTCAAGTTATTACATTTTTCCAACAATCCTGTAGATCTGCCATCTGACTTACTTGCTTCTCAGGTTAATGGACGACTTTCCTGTATTTAAGAGCGGCTATATTCTTGGCAAGGCAGTGAAAACAGTTGTGTTTGTCTGGTTAGCCAACTTCCATGATGACTGTGTTTCTGGTTTGACTTTGCCTCTGCCATCCATCAACCGAGGTGTTTAATCCCTGTTTTAACTGTGCAGCTAGCAAATGCATGACCTGGTTGGAGGCTGCCTTGTCTTAGTTACAGTATGTGTGTCCATGGCAGCTGCTTTAATTACACTTGTCAGTGCAGTTCCCAGTCCCTCAGTCTAGGAAGTACTTTCCTGGGACCTCATTTATAAAACTTTTCCTGGATTTGAGCGTGAAAATATGCTCACTTCAAAACAAATCTAATTTATAAAAGCTGCCTTATGCACAGTTCTATGCAATTTACCCTTTATAAATCACAATCACCTTGTGAATATGCATATGTTGAATGGCACAGTGAATCCTCCATATTTGGAGCATGCTAATCAATCTCATAAATATCACAATCACAATGCTGCAAAACTTCACTGGCTGGTAGAGCAGCCTAATTGAGACCCCAACATCTGCATTCCAGAATATTTGGCTGTGCTCTGCAGCTGAGCATGAAAGACCATATGTGGCATGATAGCACCTCTTCTCTGTGCTCTAGGGGTCTGGGAAAAGTAGAAGGCATGAGCGTCTCAGAGGAAGGGCATGATCACCTGGCACATGTAATGATGTGATTGCTGTTACAATGAATAGTACAGGCCATATCAAAAACTGAGGGCTCAGCCAGTTACATTAACAACAAGCCAGCCACAACGTACAGCACCACCACGTCTGTCAGAGTGAGTTTGCCTCAAAATAAATGAATCACAGTCTGACCGAGGCTGTAGAGACACAATGTTTGCCAGTCACATCTTGGATGACTTGTGCATTAAAGGAGCATAACTGCTTACAGTTAACTGTTTATTGCAATATGAGTGCAGTATAGTGCTCCAATTATGTTAAGAGAACTGGACACTGCTGCAAATTGCCTTTTTATATTGGCAAAACATGTTTTTTATTTTTATTTTTTTGCAAATCTAGACCCACACCATACAAAAACTGGATGTAGTGCCTTGCCAGTTGGTTAATGGCATCCAGCACAGCAGGCATCATGGAATGAAGCTTGGCTGAGATATTCATGACCTATCAGCCAGTTCCCTTAGAAGTGACAACAGGTAGCCAATATAAACTGAGGAAAAACCAAAAGAAGTCCTTTACTTCAAATACGTAGCATTGACCCTTTAAAAAGGGAACAGAAACACTAAACACTATCTGTACATTATATTGATCACTTTTGAGGTTAAATATGTTTGTCATATTAACACACATTATAATAACAGCTGGACAACATTAATTAGTATGCATGTGAGCCATCATTTTTCCTCCAAAATGATGCATACAGATGGGTCAAAATTGCCATAAATATACGTAAGATCAACCGTTAAGTTTTCTTTTATAAATCCTGACATTTGTGTTGGAAGGTGTGTACCCACGTTTTGAGCCTCATTTTGTGGATATGCAAGCTTTAGAAACGAGGCCCCTGGTGTCTATCCCTATGATTTTTCTAACTGTAGTTAAGTTTGTTTGTTTTTTTTCTGTTTGCATGCTGATACGTTTGGGCATCAGCTATGTTCTGAGCAGCTTGGAACCCATTACGGAAAGTTACACAAAAACAACACTGAATACCTGCTTTTCACCCTGGCAAAGCCCCTTGAGTTAGACTCCACATACCTTTCCATTGTTAAGGTTGTCTGAATTACAGTATAGTTTGCACTTCTAATTTAATCCTTATTTTCTGTAGAATTGCATTCTAGTTGCTCATTTGGTTAACAATTCACTAACTCTGAAGAGATTTACTGGTTAAAAGCCCTACTTTGTTTATGACCACAATTTTGTTTACCATAAATTTAATTTAAAAACTTAACTTAAAAAATAACATCAGCAATCCATCCATCCATCCATTATCCAACCCGCTATATCCTAACTTCAGGGTCACGGGGTTCTGTTGGAGCCAATCCCAGCCAACAAAGGGCACAAGACAGGAAACAAACCCCAGGCAAGGCGCCAGCCCACTGCAGGGCACACACACACACACACACCAAGCACACACTAGGGACAATTGAGGATCACCAGTCCACCTAACCTGCATGTCTTTGGACTGTGGGAGGAAACCGGAGTACCTGGAGGAAACCCACGCAGACATGGGGAGAACATTCAGCAATCCAAGAAGTATAAAGGAAAATTACTATTACTTTAATTTTTTATATACCCAGCTAGACCATGAGAATTTGAATTTGATATTTTTAGAGTGACATGATAACACCGTGGTTAGCAGCTGTAGGAACATCTTTACTATATCTGTATGACCCTTCTCTGTGTATTTTAGTTATCTCTGAAATTCCAAAAGCAAACAGGTTTGGTGATTTGGCTACTTGCATAACAATGTGTTTTTAAATTTTTAATGAATATTCCATATGTGCATGAGTGGGCATTGTGATGGACTGGCAGTCTGTTCAGTGCTGGTTCTCACCTTGTACTGCCAAAGTAGGCTCTGGCCCACTTGCACCTTATATTGGATTAAACAAGTTATGTTATATTTGCATTAATAGTCAATGCTTTTACCATGCTGGTTATTAGTTACAGAAAAACAATAAAATATTATGTATTACTAATGCTTATTTTTGTTTTGATATACTTTGTTAAAATTATATGCAATTATTAATGAAAAACGGGCATTTCTTTTACTGATTTGAAAGCCTATGAGAAGACAAATTATTTGTAAAGCACATTAGCTTGGAAAACCGATGTTGATAATGAAAGGATCAGTTACCATAAAATACCATTTCATAAGTGGTTTGTCAACAAATATTGCATTCACCTTTATTCTGCATTTCATATCTTTATTCAAGAAGTAACTGGCTGCTTATCAAGTCTAAAATTCCTCCCAAAATATAACATTTTGCATCTC
Source organism: Erpetoichthys calabaricus (assembly GCF_900747795.2). Lineage (NCBI taxonomy): Eukaryota > Metazoa > Chordata > Cladistia > Polypteriformes > Polypteridae > Erpetoichthys > Erpetoichthys calabaricus. The sequence continues at coordinate 52,806,135 of NC_041407.2, forward strand.
CCTGGCCTACCAGATAAATATTTCTTCCACTCCAAATTGTTTGTGCTGATCCATTACTTCCCCATTGTAAATAATTATTGCACATGAACAGGCAGTCTCGCCAAAAGTGTTACATAATGAAGAAAAATGCCAGTAGTAAAGATTTGTGGTCAACCCATTAAAATATCCCTAAAAAATATTATAAAGCACAACTGCCAGGTTCATTTCCAGCCTCAAGCATGAAATATCCAGAACAGCAGAGTGCTTACTGCCTGGGCTGAATGAAAGTGAACGTACCTATCAAGAAAAAAAGAGTTGCAGACAAGGTTCTGGAATTGCAATTATCCTGTTCCAAAACCTTCCTCTTCATGGAAATGAGCCAAAATACACACGTTCCTCTTGCTATGAACTTCTTGTTCTGAAAAAGACAAAAAAAAAATGACTAGACTAATGAGTGTTGATTTCACCAGATTCTCAGAAATCAGACCGGGTGTCAAAATTTGTGTCTGTACCTTTCATTGTTCTCTATATTGCATGAGATGAAAAGGGCCAGGCGGCATGGTGGAGCAGTGGGTAGCACTGCTGCCTCGCAATTAGGAGACCCGGGTTCGCTTCCCGGGTCCTCCCTGTGTGGAGTTTGCATGTTCTCCCCATGTCTGCGTGGGTTTCTTCTGGGTACTCCGGTTTCCTCCCACAGTGTATTGGCGATTATAAATTGTCCCTAGTGTGTGTGTGCCCTGCGGTGGGCTGGTGTCCTGCCTGGGGTTTGTTTCCTGCCTTGCGCCCTGTGTTGGCTAGGATTGGCTCCAGCAGACCCCCGTGACCCTGCAGTTAGGATATAGCAGGTTGGATAATGGATGGATGAAAAGGGCCATGTTTTGAATGTAACCTGAAAGAGTACAAGTACTCCTTTAAAAACAAATGAGGCAGTACTGAGAGTACCATTCAGCCAGACAGATCTTCACTCTTACACAATCACATTCCTCATCAACAGAAAGTAGCACTAAGTAGTTTGTAATAAGAAGGCACCATTTTTGAAAAAAAAAATCATCTTTTCCTAATAATCACAATATCTGTGAGAAAGTACTCTTTCTGTCTTTTTAAAATAAGATTAAGAAATTTGAAACACAAATAAGTTATGACAGGGAAGCAGAGCAGTAAAAAAAATATGCCTGGCTATGAAGTGGGGTGGTTTGGAAATACTTTGTTGCCAATCTTCAGTCTTAATAAGCCCAGCGATTGCGGCAAGAGGACTGTTGGCAGCATGTTGAGAAGTGCATACCAGGCTCTCTCTTTCTTATGAAAAGATTCCAAATTCCTTCTGCAGAATGCCAGCTAGACAATGCCAGTCCTTTTGAGAGGTCTAGAATGGCCACATGATCTCTGCCTGCCAGGGCCCCCAAGATATCATCGAAAAGGGCATCTAAACTCGCTTCTGCCATTTCAAAGGAATGGTTATGGTGCTCACCATGTACTGTAACAAAGAAGAGAGCTTCAGGCACTGTGTCTGTACAGAGTATTCCCTTTCCATCCTGTTGAGATTTTATTGATGGGTAATGGTCAGTGGTCAGTCTAGAGTAAAGTTTTATTACCACTGACTGTTATGGATGCACTTTGAGGAGTCTGCATTTGAGTCTGCCATGGCAGCGACACTGTAGCACAACACATCACCTGTCAGTTCATCTTTAGACCCAAGCTTATTTATAGCATTTGTTTTAAATTTGGAATTGTTACATATATTTAATTGTCATTGTTTTGTTTAGTGGTTTGTGTATAGTGTATTATTCAACCACGCACTATATCATTGTGGCATGTTTCTGCACTGGTGGTAGCAAATGCTTTTCATTGTAAAAAAAAGATATTAAATTTAACTGAAATTGTAATTCTGACCAAAACACAAGTTAGAAGGAATATGTTGACTGCTGATTTTTATAGCGTGTCTTTGGAACATACAGTTGTGCCTGCTCTGTTGTTCTCACATGATTGAGCTGTGCTTTGCTATTATATTTTGTTTCTTAAATAAAGTAAAAATGAATGATAAAAAACAAATAATATATACTACATTTCTCTTTCCTGGTGCCTGTATTAGCAAAATTATACAAACTTTGATCTGTTTTTGAAATTTCTTACAGGATATTAGGGAACCTCAGCAGCATAAGGCCCATGGCAGGGATTAATATGGCCCACTCATGCACACAATCACTCTCTGTTATAGGCCATATCCACACTACACTGCTACATTTTCATTTACAGTGTTTTTAAATGAAAACATTTTCCATCCATACAATTATTTTCACATTGTTTGCAAGCATATTTCTATCCACACTAAACAAAAACAATCTTTGTCCATACGATCATTTTTACATTGTTTAGAAATGTGTCTCCATCTACACTAAAATGACCAAAAACACATATGACAAGGACATTTAACTACATCAGAGGATAAATCCTTAAAGGAGTAGTAATACCGGCGGCCACAGGATTTATCACAAAACTGTAGCAACCAGTACATTATTTGCCTTTTGCACTGTCACAGGTGGCTGGGGGGGCGACTCGGCCGGGACACCCCGGAGGACCGGAAGAGGGCTTATGCCTTCCCCAGACAATGTGGGGGTGACCGCCCTGGTTGCTATGGGGACCACGGGTACAGAGCTTTGAAGCTCAACCCTGTAGGGGCCCGTGGTCACCACCGGGGGCACCCCAGTGCCTTGGGAGCCCTGGACCTCAGCACTTCCGCCACACCTGGAAGTGCTGGGGGGAAGAGGAGCAGGGACACCCAGTGTGCTTCCGGTGATGCAGCCAGAACTTCCGCCACACTGGGGAGTACTGGTGGAAGATTGCTGGGAAGGACCTGGAGCGCTCCGGGAGTCCCCGCTTCTCTTCTCCCCAGCACTTACCATAGGTACCAGGGTGGTTGCCCCCACGTGGTCTGGGGAAGGCGTAAGCCCTCTACAGGTCCTCCAGGGCATCCCGGTCGGGTCGCCCCCCAGGCACCTGCGACAGCACATACAATACAATACAATACAATTTATTTTTGTATACAGTAATCCCTCCTCCATCGCGGGGGTTGCGTTCCAGAGCCACCCACGAAATAAGAAAATCCGCAAAGTAGAAACCATATGTTTATATGGTTATTTTTATATTGTCATGCTTGGGTCACAGATTTGCGCAGAAACACAGGAGGTTGTAGAGAGACAGGAACGTTATTCAAACACTGCAAACAAACATTTGTCTCTTTTTCAAAAGTTTAAACTGTGCTCCATGACAAGACAGAGATGACAGTTCCGTCTCACAATTAAAAGAATGCAAACATATCTTCCTCTTCAAAGGAGTGCGTGTCAGGAGCAGTGACTGTCACAGAGATAGAGAGAAAAGCAAACAAATCAATAGGGCTGTTTGGCTTAAGTATGCGAAGCACCGCGGCACAAAGCTGTTGAAGGCGGCAGCTCACACCCCCTCCGTCAGGAGCAGACAAAGAGAGAGAGAGAGAGAGATAGAGAGAGACAGAGTTTGTTTTTCAAGCACAAATCAATACGTGCCCTTCGAGCTTTTAAGTATGCGAAGCACCGTGCAGCATGTCGTTTCAGGAAGCAGACGCACAAAAGATAGCAACGTGAAGATAATCTTTCAGCATTTTTAGACGAGCGTCCGTATCGTCTAGGTGTGCGAACAGCCCCCCTGCTCAATCCCCCTACGTCAGGATCAGAGAAAGTCAGCACAAGAGAAAGAGAAAAGTAAGCTGGGTAGCTTCTCAGCCATCTGCCAATAGCGTCCCTTGTATGAAATCAACTGGGCAAACCAAATGAGGAAGCATGTACCAGAAATTAAAAGACCCATTGTCCGCAGAAACCCGTGAAGCAGCGAAAAATCCACGATATATATTTAAATATGCTTACATATAAAATCCGCGATGGAGTGAAGCCGCGAAAGGCGAAGCACGATATAGCGAGGGATTACTGTAGCCCAAAATCACACAAGAAGTGTCGCAATCGGCTTTAACAGGCCCTTCCTTTTGATAGCCCCCAAGCCTTGACTCTCTAAGAAGACAAGGAAAAACTCCCAAAAAAAACCCTAGTAGGGAAAAAATGGAAGAAACCTTGGGAAAGGCAGTTCAAGGAGAGACCCCTTTCCAGGTAGGTTGGGTGTGCAGTGGGTGTCAAAAAAGAAGGGGGTCAATACAGTACAATACACAGAACATGTATGCAGCATTCAAACTGTACAAAATAAAATGTAGATGCACACAGGTAAGCAACACAACAAGCGCCATGTTGGTCAATTCTTCAGTGCATGCTATGTTGAAATATGGTTTTCTTCTGCGAAGGGTAACCAATCAAGAAAGGCCTGCATAAATAAACATGAACCAATCGGAGTGTGATTAGAGTCTACATTTTCAAAAATCTACACTTACAGCTGTCCACATCACAACACGGGCTGCATTTTCAGAAGTATATGGCTCTTGAGATTGTTTTCAGAAGTCTCTGTTTTCAGAGGCTGAAAAAAAAATGGAGTAGTGTGGACAAAAGACAAAAACGGAGACTAATGTCTGCGTTTTTAAAGCAAGAATATGGCAGTGTGGACGGGGCTTTACTGGACCACCTTGGGCTTTTTAATTAACCTAAGTGCATATTTTAATTTGTGTGATAAAAGTGTTGAAAGTGGGAGAACTTGCAGGTTTAGCACAGACTTCATGGATTATATCTCCAGTGCGCCTATGGCCAGTACACAATATTACCAGCACAGCTACTTTGCTGCTTGTTATATACTGTACCAGTATAAAGATAGGTTTTGTAATGAGGATACATTGGGGTAAACAAAAACAGGCTAATTCCCTCAATATTCCATACAAAAAACGTTCCATCTCATTTATAATGAGCTCCAAAATAATGATTGAGTACTCTATTTTCTACTATATTATGTTTTACAAAAAAAGATAAAAGAGGGGAGCTTGTCATCATTTATGGAGTGTAAAGAATTGTGAAGCCATTTGAGGATCTAAAGAAAGATGAAGGCTGTCATTATGTCTAAAAAACAGCATAAGAAGAGAAACCCAGTATCAAGGCATACTGTAGGTATAGTTGATCTGAACAAGAAAGAAATACAGACAGAACGGGAGGGCTTGGCTTGTTATCCTGCTGTGGAGCTGTCGGCCCCTAATTCCACTGCTCTCACGCACACTTCACCTCTAATGGAGTGTCTAAGGTATTTATTGGATTGGGGAATGGCTGCCCTCTGCCGTCTGTGTTTAATGGGCCTGAGTATTATGTTTGTATGTTTCCATTCTCTGTGCCAACCTCTTTTAAGGTTTTTTTTTTCCTGCAGCAGCAGCAGCTTCAGTAAATGTTATGTGGAAGCATGTTATTTTTCTGGGATTTTAATCCTTATTGTATGAATGGTCTTTTTCCACAGTAAGTTGTGCTACATGTTTTAGTTTTGCATTAGTGGTGATCAAAGTGACTGGTCTGAATTTTCAATAAATAAAATTTCAAGAATTTAGTTTTTTTTTAGACTCTGAGAGAAAATGTAAACCACCTGCAGCACTCATACAGTATTTACAAACCTATATTCAGCTTTCCATTTTGTGTGAACGTGTCTTGTACAGAATATTATGCGGGATGCCAGCCATCTGCATTTCAAATGGTTCATGCACATTTCAGCATTACGTGTACAGCCCTAAAAATAAAATATTCCAAAAGCCCAGACTTACCTACTCAACCCCTACTGAAAATAAAAAAAAACACTTGATGAAGTTTACTTTTGCTGTCATATTGTTGATTTATTTACAAAATATACTGTGACACTATATAGTTTGTTATGTATTAAAAATATATTTACAACAAAGTGAAATGACTGCCCCCTTAATTTTTGATGCTGTTTGACTGCATGAAAAATAAGTACATACAAATAAACACATAGGAACATTTACACTACGTGACCATATGTTTGTGGACAACTTGCCATCAAACATATGTGACTGGACACTTGATTCCAAAACCTTAGGCATTAGTAAACCTTAGGCACTTTTCTGGGAAGGCTGTCCACAAGATTTTGGAGTGGGCCTGTGGGAATGTGTGCCTATTCAGCAAAAAGAGCATTTGTGAGATCAGGTACTGATATTGAACGAGAAGACCTGGTCCACAATCCTAAAGGTTTTCAGTAAGGCTCAGGTCAGAGCTCTGTGCAGGCTACTTGAGTTCATCTACACCAAACATGTCAAACCATATCTGTATGGTTCTGGGTTTTTTGCACAGGGTCATAGTTGTGTTTCTCCAAACTGTTGTAACCATGTTGGAAGCTCATAATCGTCTAAAACATCTTTATATGCTGTAGCATTCATAATACCCTTCTCTGGAACCAGAGGGTCTAGCCCAGGCCATAAAACAGCCCCAGATCACGATCTCTCCTCCACCTTACCTTACAGTAGGCACTATGCAGATCAGAAGGTAGCATTGACCTGGGATTTGCCAAACCCAGATTTGTCCATCAGACTTCCAGATAATGAAGTGTAATTGATCACTTCAGAGAGCAATTTCCACTACACCAGAGTCCAATGGCAGTGTGCTTTACACCACATCAGCCAATGCCTGGCATTGCACATAGTAATCTTAGGCTTGTGTACCAAGATGTCCTGCTTGGGGTAATCCTCTGCCCTGTTTCATACTTTTAACCTTGTAATTCCTTTCTAGACATTTAGCCCTGTATAATGGTTCATTTAAAGTTAAATATAGCAGCACTGTTAACTGTAATTCATATTCTGTAACAGGCCATGTCTTTCGTCAGCTATTTAGAGTAATATAGTAGTTTTTTTTTTAGAACTATTCATATTGTTTTTTGGTTATTTTAAGTGGAGTGCAGCTCTGCAGTTTTTTGATTTGCACTTACCTGAACTGCTTTAAAACCTGTACAGTTACAGGCCTCCCAAAGATGAACATGAAACTATTAGTTTTAGCATAAACAGAAAGATTCAATTTTGGTCTTTATAATCAATGGCTCAATCAAGAAATTAACCAACAAGTAAATAAAAGTGAAAACTACCTCTCTACTCCTACAGTGAAAAATAAAAGCATTTTGCAAAACTCTCCCAAGCTTGTCACTTTATAAAAACACATTGTTATCAATGTCACAAATTTCAAAACAGCAATACCAGTTTAACAGCACAGGATCTTCAAATTAATGACAAAGAAAACAATATATTTTTGCTAACATAATTAATCAGAAATAATGTACTGCACATATAGTATAAAGTATCTTTTGTGATAAATGACATCACACTGTACTTTTACTCTTTAAAGCCCACTTCTACAACAGAGGAGTGAACACCAACCAGAAAGTCTATAAAAAGGAATAAAACAAGCAGTTCCAATTGCTGGTATTACTGACTAACTAGTGTTAGTTTTCTACTTGATGAGTTGAATATTACCAATCAGATCCAGAGCTTATATTATGTATACACAGCAGTATATATCTATTTGTAAATATCTATCCTTTTATTTTCTGAGCAATTCAGGTCTATGGACCCAATAACCTGTTGTGGCAGCACTGGTATTGAGGCAGCAACCAACTTGGACTATTGTGCTGTCATATGATGCCAGTTTAGATCCACTTTTAATCTAATATTCACACCATTGATTATATTGAGGGTATACCCGAGGATCTGGAGAAAAACCCAAACAGACACAGGCAGAACATGCAAACTCTAGGATTGTCAGAATTTGAATGCTGGAGGTAGCAGGCCTAATGACCATACCAGTAGTTAAACGTCAACTACATTAGAATTGTAAAACTACTGCTACAAGTGTGTTTTTTTCTGGACTGGTGTGATGGTGGTTTGCAGCATGCAGGATTCACCATAACTTTAAAAGTAACTGGTGTACAGTACATAGATTAAAATTTATTTTGAATCTTTCCATTCATGTAAAGGTATTTGGGCTGCTACAAGCTTTTTCTCCAGTAGGTTCTTGCTATCAACACCAAAAGTGATGAATTCACCATCTTTTAAACTTATGTTAATTTTTAAGGATGCTGCAGAGCACAAAACTAGACCCAAAAAACACCAAGAGGGCTTCAAAAGTACCAAATGAATGGTATTTTATTAACTGCATAAAAATACAAAGATGCCTGTACTTTCATGGAGCCCCCTAAGGTAACAAATAAGCAGAAGAAAACAATAAACCAACATTCCCTTTGGGTTTACCTATACAGGTTATCTCTGTGTCTATGAGTTGGGATGTCTGAAGCTTTTACCCACATTTCTAAAGCAGACACATTTTCACATTTCTCACCTCCCTGACTCTTCCACCACCACTTCTGGTGTCTCCTCCTCCACCTACTTGCCAGGTTTAACCGTTGTCTCTACTCCACATCCGGCTCTAAACTCCTGGAACATTTGACCAGAAAGGGTTCTTAGGCCCCCTAACTGAAACTACTTTTGGACCATAGTCAAAATTACTTCTGGAGTCAAGAATGTTCTGTTGAACTTTTGGGTCTGCATAGGCAATACTTTCCCTGTTGGCCACAGTTAATCCTGAATCTCAGCCTTTATAAGAGTCAGACATACCTGAAGAGAGCGGTCTAATCAAATATGAAACAGTGGTCCAAGTATAATGTCACATAACCCCACCTGCCACAGCTGTCATCAGTATGCTTGGAAGACTCCTGACTCATTATTATAAATTTACCCTAGACTCCCGAAGTTGTACTACCATCCCTGAAAGCCAATTCTATGGATCCTTACAATATTTTGACACATGGCATCCCTGCTGGAGCATGAATTGAAAAAACTCCCATTCAGGAAGGTATGTACTGTATCATGTATGTACTGTATCATGCTGTAATCCTGATCCTGACTATATCTGCCTTGACAATGAGAAAAAGATGATATTCATTTTAGCATTCTTTGCGCACATGAAAGTCTATAGTTGATGTGGGATTTGGCAATATTATAAGATCACAGCCTTTCTAAGAAATGTGGATATGAGTTTTATTGTTTCATTAATGAAATCCATTGTACAGAAAGTGATTGATAGTAGCACAGTGGTTGGAAGAGAGTGGCAGGAGTGATTTGTGATAGAAGAGTACCTGCAAAAATGAAAGGGAATGCCCATAAAATGGTAGTGAGAGCAGGTGTGCTGTGTGGTATGAAGACGGTGCCACTGACAAAAAGACAGGAGGCAGAGCTGGAAGTGGCAGAGATGAAGATACTATGGTTTTCAGTCAGAGTAATGAGGGAAGACAAGACTAGGAATGAGTATATTAGAGGGACAACACAGGAATGCCAGTTTGGTGAACAAGTGAGAGAAGCTAGATTGAGATGGTTTGGGCACATGCAGAGGAGAGATGAGGGGTACATCGGGAAAAGGATGTTGAAGATGAACTGCCAGGCAAAAAGAAAAGAGGAAGGCCAAAGAGGATAGATGCAGTGAGGGAGGACGTGAAGGCAGTCGGTGTGGAAGAAAATTATGTAAAAGACAGGGATAGATGGAGGCAAATGATTCACTGTGGCAACCCCTAATTGGGAGCAGAAGAAGAAGAGGAAGATTATTTAAGACCTTAAAAATCAGACCTGATGCTTTGTTTATGTTGTTTTCATAACCTAATAATCTTGAATAAACCCTAAACCAAAAAAAGTATTATACTTGCAATGAAGCAAGACGTTAACTTCAGAACAATTAAACCTTGTTTCCTAGCCATGCGATTTAACCAAATTGCTGATATGTTGCCTGATTCTCATGCACTCAGCACAAGACAGGTCTGTAAGAGTAGGGTATCTTATTCAGTTCAGATTGCTGTGCTGCTGATTTCTGGAGTTCTTTAATAGGATCTGTTTTCATACAATAAGCAGCTCAGCAGACTCTTATGTAAACTCAAAGTGTCAAATCAGCAAGTCAACTGTATGAGCTATTAAAGCCAATTTTTTACTCTTTTCTGCTTTTATGAGAAAAACAGCTGCTCTCCCTTCGTCTGTCATTTCTTCAATGGAGATATATTTTGTGTGAATATCATTTCATTGTGTTTATTAAGCAGGGAAGAGCCTCATGGCAGTCATGACATATTCATTTAAAAAGTAGTTTGCAAATTCTTTGTTAATAAAGTAAATCAACATTCTGTCTTTCGGCACTGAATGGGTAACAGTGAGATGGACCAAAACAAAAACGAGCAAGATCGATTTTACTCAAAGTATGTCATAGACAGTTCTTTTGTTATTTGATATTTATTAAATTATTTGGTCCTCTTTTTTATTATTTATTTATTGTGCTTGCTGCCAACCATCTGTTTTCACTCTATTGTTGTTAGCTGTGGCCACACTGTCTGGCTGAAAGGAAGATGGCACACACTTCCTCCAACTTTAGTCCTTTTCATTTTTGGCCCGCAAAACACATTTCAGAACTCCTATTTTCATAATTTTCTGTGTGTCTACTTCTGTAGTATTCATTTGCTTCCAAACCATTATATTAAAGCCCTCAATTGCATTCAGATACAAAGGGAGAGAATGTAAGCCAAATCTGTACTGTGGGCTTTAAAGAAATTTCTGCTGGTAAGCAGCATTCAAGCCCAAATATACTTTTAGAATGATGCCGATTCACAACAATGTGACCACCTCCATAAATAACCATATTTTACTTAAAAATATAACCGCAGTTGGTTCAATTACTACTGTGCATTCAATTTAGAAGAGAAAACATGATTACTCATAGTGTTTATTTTGTCACTATAATTACAAAATACACTGTAGCTTTCACTGAGTAACTTATTACTATTAACATATGCAAATGTATTAATTGTTGTAGAGAATTCCCTCCTGTAAGTCCAACACTCGATAACCTGCCTATCATATTACCACAGTATTAGATGTTATTGCTGCTAACTACTGCTTACTAACTACTGTATACTGTTATTAGGAGTAAAAGAAACAGACTACACCATTTGATACTGTGACTGCTATTAGTATAAACATTAACACATACGGTATTTTGTTTAAAAAAGCCCATTCATTTTAATGTAGTTTTTCAATTTCTGTTTGCCTAGTCATTCTAAAATAACATCAGATTTGGATTTAAAGTAATAGTTAACACTACAATGGTAGGTACAGTAATTGGTTCCAAGTATTAACATTCATAATTAACACAGTGGATTCAGAAAGTATTCATACCCCTTCACTTTCTGTACGCTTTAATGGATACATTTTTTTCGCATCAATCTTCACTCAATAACCCATGAAGACAAAATGAAAATATGTCTTCAGAAAAGTATGTAAATTTATTACAAGTCAAAAACTGAAAACTCTCATTTATGGAAAAATTCAGACCCTTTACTGTAGCTCTTCACATTGTGCTCAGGTGCATCTTTTTTGCTTTAATTATCCTGGAGATGTGTCAAGAACTTGATTGGAGTCCACCTTTGGCAAACTGAATTGACTGGAAATAGTTTATAAAGGCACACAGCTGTGTAAATAAGGTCCCACAATTCACAGTGTATGTCAGGACAAAAAACAAGCCATGAAGTGCAAGAAACTCTTTGTAGGCCTCCATGATAAAATGGTAGTGAGGAATAGATCAGGATAAGGGGATAAAACCATTTGTAAGGCTTTGTGTGCTCTTAGGAGGACAGGGGTTTCAATAAGAAGTAGATGTTTAGAACCGCCAGGACCACTTCCTAGAACTGGGCAAAGTGAGTAACCAGGCAAGAAGGATCTTGGTCAGGGAGGTGACCAAGGACTCAGTGGTCACTCTAAAGGAACTTTTGAAGTCCTCTGGTGAGATGGAAGAACCTCTCAGAAGGACAACCATCTCAACAGTACTTTTTCAATCAAGCCTTTATTTTAGAGTGGCTAGACAGATGCCACTCTTGAGAAAAAAGGATATAATATATCACTTGAACTTCAAGCACTATGTCTAGTGAAGATCAGGATCTGGTCATCATCTGCCTAATACCATCCTTACAGGTGATGTATTATGATGGATGCATCATACTATAAGGGTGCTTCTCAGAGGCAAGGACAGGGAGAATGGTCAAAATTGAGGGAAATTTGAATGCAATCAAATACAGAAAGGTCTTTGATGAAAATCTGCATCCTCAGATTGGTGAGATGATTCACCTTTCAATATGACAATGACCCAAAGAACAGAGCCAAGACAATTCTGGAGCAGCTTCAGGCAGTACTTGAAGTGGAACCAAATTACTGGTGGTGTTATGTTTATGGTGATACAGTAGCATTCGACTGAGGAGCTGATGGGACAGGGACTCCCGTGAAACTTCAAGTGCCACAGGTACGGCGTGGTTGTGTAGTACACTAAACAGAAATTAGAAAAGTTTTTAGTATTACATAGAGTGTTTACCGGCCCACTTCAAGCAATGGCCTGAGGAAACATCTCTGACTGTCCTTGACAAGCCCAGCCAACGCCCAAACTTAAACCCCATAGAAGATGGCAGTTTGCAAAGGTTTCCCATCCAATCTAACAGAGCTTGAGAGGATCTGCCAGGAAGAATGAGATAAAATTGCCCAAATCCAAGTGTGCAAAACCTGTACAGACTTACCATGAAGTCTCAAGCTATAATTGCTGCCAAAGGGACTCCTACAAAGTACTTAAAGAATCTGAAAACTTATATGAAGGAGAGATTTCAGTTTTTGATTTTTTAATAAATTTCCAAACCTTTCTGAAAACGAGCTTTCATTTTGTTATTATAGGTTATTGAGTGTAGATTGTTGGGCAAAAATGGCAAATATATCAATTTAAAATGAAATCTATAACACAGTAATGTGTGCAGAAAGTGAAGGAGTCTGAATACTTTCTGAGTACACTGAACATTTTTATAACTGTGTCCACTTCACTGCTCTTGGTTTAATTCCTAGAGAGGGGAGAGATGTTGGGAGTCTGCAATAAAACAGTGCGTTGCCGCACCCACTACAGGACAAACTACTTCAGGATCCCAAATTAGGACCCGAGCACAGCCGTGCAATAGGTGACACCTCAGCACCACACTAGTTCAAATGGAGTGGAACAGCGTAAGGTTTTTTACAGTGGTGTGAATGCCAATCCTGCCACCAACCTCCTAACTCAAGTTATATTTGCATGTAGTTTGCATGTTCCTGTGAATTGTCTCCAGGAAATCCAGGTATGTCACCAATGTCCAAAGCCATGCATAACATAAACCTTTTAACCCAACTCACGGAAACATGGTGCTAGTAGCATTGAGTGCAAGGTGGGAACGTGCCCTGAACAGGAGGGACACCATTCCATCATAAGACTCACCCATGCACAAAACAAATGACGAGGATGGATAGGATTAGAAATGAGTACATTAGAGGGTCAGCTCAAGTTGGACAGTTGGGAGACAAAGTCAGAGAGGCGAGATTACATTGGTTTGGACATGTGCAGAGGAGAGATGCTGGGTATATTAGGAGAAGGATGCTAAGGACAGAGCTGCCAGGGAAGAGGAAAAGAGGAAGGCCTAAGCGAAGGTTTATGGATGTGGTGAGAGAGGACATGCAGGTGATGGGTGTAACAGAGAAAGATGCAGAGGACAGAAAGATATGGAAGAAGATGATCCACTGTGGCAACCCCTAACGGGAGCAGCCAAAAGAAGAAGAAGAAGGAAAAAATAATAATATTATTATTATTATTAATAATAATAAAGTAATAGAGAATGACTTTAGTATAAATTTATAAATCGCACAAAAAGAAACAAATGTAATAAAAAGCCTAACAGACAAAAAATAAATGTGTATTATACTATCCCTCTGCCATTCCATGTCTGATAAAGTCTAAAGAGAAATAATTCCGAAGAAGAATTATAAAGCTGACTAATGACCAGATGGCTACTCGTTCCTTCATAAGTCTAGAGATTTTGGTCAAGGAGGAGGCCTTGGAATAATTCATTGTAACAAAATGCAAATCACTTCTAAAAATTTAGGCAACTTTACATCCTATGAGGCATTCATTTTAAAAGTTGAAATTCAAAATTCAATTATCACTCCATTAAATGAAGTTATTTCCGATCACTACTTAACTACATTTGATTTAGTCCTGCCCTTGTCAACACACTCCCAGAATAAAACAAAGACAGTGCGACATCTAGATTGTAATTCTGCTTCAAAATTTATAGATACTTTGAGTAAGTCGAGTGTAACTGCGGAAAACCATTCAGATCAGTTAACATTAAATGTAAATGTGGAAAACAATTTAGATCACCTAACATCACATTATAATGTGACCTTGAGAAATGCTCTGAACACAGTGGCTCCCCTTAAAAGAAAAGTGATCAAAGCACACAGAAACTGTCCCTAGTTTAATGAAAACACTCGAGCTCTTAAATTAGAGTGTCGAAAACTGGAGCGCAGATGGAGAACAACAAAGCTACATGTCTTTCAAATTGCATGGACAGAGAGTGTTAATAAATATAAAAAAGCCCTCTTTAAAGCTCGCTCAGAATACTATTCTACGTTAATAGATAACAATAATAAAAATCCTCGGGTACTGTTTAGAACAGTGGCTAAATTAACGAATGGAAATTCAGATCAACAGTGCAAAATACCAACAGATATTAGCAGTACAGACTTTATGAACTTCTTCAATGAGAAAATTAAAAATATAAGATCCCAGATCTCTGCATCACACTACAAACCAAATACTAGCTTAGCAGACCCTGTCTCACATTGCACTCAGCACTTTAGTAATTTTAATCCTGTAACTGAGCAGGAAGTCTTAACTTTAATTTCTAAAATGAAGCCCACTACTTGTTCCCTAGATCCAGTGCCAACAAAACTAGTAAAAAATGCAATGAATGTTCTTGCAGCGCCTATTCTAAACATTATCAGTAGTTCATTATTGCATGGCACAGTACCTGATACACTAAAAGTGTCAGTCATTAAACCATTACTTAAAAAGTCAGACCTTGACCCACACATACTAAATAATTATAGGCCTATTTCAAATCTACCGTTTCTCTCTAAAATACTAGAAAAAGTAGTCGCCAATCAGCTTCAGTCACACCTTACACATTACAATTTATTTGAGAAATTCCAGTCTGGTTTTCGCACTGGTCATAGTACAGAAACGGCACTAACGCGGGTTGTAACTGACATTCTGATATCCTCCGATGAAGGAAACTCCACTGTAATTATGTTGTTGGACTTAAGTGCAGCATTTGACACCATCGACCATTCTATTTTACTACACAGGCTAGAAAATGATGTTGGACTTACAGGCACCGTGCTCGCTTGGTTTAGTTCTTATTTATCAAATCGATTCCAATATGTACAGAAATGTGCTGACAGTACTCCATCATTATACACAGAAGTTCAATATGGTGTCCCGCAGGGCTCAGTACTGGGACCTCTACTGTTTTCACTTTACATGCTTCCACTGGGATCTATCATTAGGAAACATAATGTTAATTTTCACTCGTATGCAGATGACACCCAGTTATACCTTTCATTTAAATCAGATGAAGTTTCTCTGATGTTGTCTTTAATTAGTTGTGTTAGCAAATTAAAGGAGTGGATGAATGAGAACTACTTGTCTTTAAATACAGATAAAACAGAGATGTTAATTGTTGGAGGGAATGACGCTGATCATAACAATATTTTGTCATCATTTAACTCAGTTGGAATCCCAATTAATTTTACTGAATCAGCCCGCAATCTAGGAGTTATCTTTGACTCTAGCATGTCATTTAAAGCACATATTACAAAGTTGTCCAAAACATGTTTCTTCCATCTTAAAAATGTTAGGAAATTAAGGCGCTTTCTAAATAAAACAGGATTCTGAGAAATTAATTCATGCATTTATCTCTAGTAGGATTGACTACTGCAATGCAGTGTTCACTGGATGTTCAAACTGTTCTTTATACAGCCTCCAGTTAATACAAAATGCGGCTGCAAGAATTATTACAAGAACAAGAAAATACGAACACATAACTCCAGTTCTTAAATCCTTACACTGGCTCCCGGTTAAGTTTAGGGCAGATTTCAAAATCCTTCTTTTAACATATAAAGCATTAAATGGCCGAGGTCCAGCTTACTTGTCTGAACTTATCATGACTTACAAACTAGAGCGCACATTAAGATCTCAAGGTGCTGGTCTGCTTATGGTTCCAAGGATTAATAAAATAACAATGGGAGGTCGAGCTTTTAGTTACAGGGCCCCTAAACTGTGGAATGGTCTGCCTGCTACTATAAGAAATGCCCCTTCGGTCTCAGCTTTTAAATCCCGGCTGAAGACTCACTACTTCAGTTTAGCATATCCTGACTAGAGCTGCTGATTAACAGTACATACTGCATCTCTGTTGTTAGTCATTAGCACTAAAACATAAGTATCATGATAGTTAGAATTGGATACTAACCCTCACCTATTCTGTTTCTCTTCTCGGTACTCAAATGTGGCACTTGGTGCCATGGCCCACCTGCCAAGTTGTTTTGCCTGCCTAAGGTAAAGTCATCCCTGATGGAGGATTGCAGGAATCGTGAGAAAGAGGGGTCCTTTCATCGGATTGGCTGGCCCAACACTGCTTCAGCCGTGGAATGGCCAAATGGGGGAGGCAGCTTGATGGATGAGGTCTCCAGGAGTCTAAAATTATCTAAATCTTATTATGTGATATCATCTACTGTTAAATTCTGCTCCGTACTTCTAAAAAATTTTTAAATTTTTTATTGAGGATTTGTTCTGTTCTGTGTATTGTATTGTATTGTATTGACCCCCTTCTTTTGACACCCACTGCACGCCCAACCTACCTGGAAAGGGGTCTCTCTTTGAACTGCCTTTCCCAAGGTTTCTTCCATTTTTTTCCCTACTAAGGATTTTTTTGGGAGTTTTTCCTTGTCTTCTTAGAGAGTCAAGGCTGGAGGGCTGTCAAAAGGCAGGGCCTGTTAAAGCCCATTGCGGCACTTCCTGTGTGATTTTGGGCTATACAAAAATAAACTGTATTGTATTGTATTGTATAATGCTACACGGTGGAAGCGCTGCTGCCTTGCAGTAAGGAGACCAGGGTTCAACCAGTATGTTTGTATGTTCTCCCCGTGTCTGCACAGGTTTCCTCCCACTGCCCAAAGACATACAGATTAAGTGAATTGGGGCTCCTAAATTGGCCCTGCTGTGTGGTGTGCTGTTGTGGGCCAACATGTTTTTATAAATATGTCAAGTCCACTGAGCCCTGGTATTTTTACATTACTTGGGTTTCCTGTTGACTCCCATTGTTAGATAAAGTGCTGTTCTATTAAAAACCTAATTTTTATTAATTCATATTGTATAAAGTTATTGAGCCAAAAAAAGTGTAAAATTGACAACAGAAAAGTTCTGCAAAGGTTATTGAGGCAAATAAAGTATAGAATTGACAACAGAAAGGTTCTATAGTATAACTAGTTTAAAATCTTGAGTTTATAGAACAACTGGTTAAAGTGATAAATTTCTGCTTCATATTCAACCTGAAACACCTGCTTTAATGTTTATAACACCAAGTTATTCTGTGAAATAATGACAGAAATGGTTTGCATAAAAATGAACATGGGAATGGTATTATATAAATAAAATGTATTATTATTATTATTATTATTATTATTATTAGAAGAAGAAGAAATAAGATTTGAAGTTTAACCTATAACTTGAATTGCTGGGTCAGTTTAATTTAATTTATAAAGGAGGACTCACTATCTGTGCCTGGGACTGTAGAAAAGAACCCCTGGTTGCCTTTATCAAAACAAGCTAGATGAAGTGGCTTGAGCATCATGGCATAACACACCCAGCTATCTCCCATGGTATCTGAATTTCATGGGATTACTTTAGTGACATTAGTGAGTTGATGGTCTGCAAGTCTTTGGGAATCCAGTGGAGAAACCTGGAGACTATTGCTGGGGACTGGTCTGACCAGCTCACTCTGCAAAAACACTCACCAGAAGAGGTAGATGGCAAATGAGAGAGTTAGAGCTAACCTGATGGGTTGGGGGGTCTTTGACCTTAATCAGATTTAGGACTTTAAGGGTGACACAGATAAGTAAAAAATAATTCAATATGAAGGGCATCAAAGCAATGTTTGCATTATATGAAGTGACACTTTTTATGTTGGGTCAATATTGAAAACCAGATGCATTTTGCTAGTGGTAAGTGTTATTCCCATTACAAATATTTAGTGATTGTCAGTTTTATTCCTAGTATTATTTGGTCTAGTAGTATACTATATACAATACAGGACAAAAACATAACAAACAAGGAGACATTGTTTTCATTTATTTTTTCCAGACAGTAAGACTAAACCTGTATCTTGGGAAAATTAAGCCTAAATTAATTTTAATAGCCCATGCATTAACTAAAATGAGATTGGATTCAGCTGTTATTGTTTTGAACTAAACAGCTTCTTTACAAGAAAATACAATAAAAAATTAACTACATCAGAATACAAATTAAAATGACTAAATATGCCAGAAAGTAAATCAGAAGTCGTTTATATAATCGTAATAATTAGGCAAAATTATTCCAGGTTACTTAAACTTTCACTCAGATTAAACTAAATTCCCCAAGCCTCCTGCATTTGAAATAAGGTTTTAATATACTGCAATTTCCTTTGCAAAAATCTGTTGGGGCTTCTCATTGCCATCAACACATCTAGGGCTAATCTTTAATAAATGTGTATAAAACATGTTACTCACCTGGACCTGTTTCATTTTTACATTAAGAAACTGATAATACAACATTATATAAATACAAGCCTGAAAGTAACAATCAGTCATAAATACGGTAACAATCTGCATGCACTTGCTGGAGTAAATCTCATGGACTAGTTGTACAAGTGCTGGTATTTCTGTCTCTTTCTTTATAGTTTATTGCCACGTTGCCTTGTTAATGGAATACTTGATTGTTTAACTTCTTTTTCACAAAAACATATTTAATTTATAATTTATAACAGATTTCTTAAATCTAAGGTTTAACTGGAGCATAACACAAATAGTTACAGACCAACAGTACTATGCATTTTCTTTATTGCAAAGAATATTTGTTTTATAATTAATAATTCTAAAACATTTCAATATATTATTTCTTTTCAAAACAATCAACTGCTCAATTTCAATGTGATGTAGATGTAGTTCTTCAAATGGAAAAAGGAAACAAGGAAACTCTACCCCTCATCCCATTTTTTATTAAGAAACTGGTAGAACATAAAGGAAAAAGAAATAATGCCGTTCTAATAACTTAGAAAATATAATAAGGGAATTTTCAGAATCTATAGACTTGCAGATAGATCCAGGCGTGATTCTCAAACAAGAATACACATCTGAGGACAAAAACCTATGTGGTGAACAGCAATGAAATCTTGTGGTGCAAAGGTTACACCCACAGGGCTTCTTCTTAAAATGCCTGCCCCCAATTTCTCAAGTTAATGTGTTTTAAACTGCCACCGGGGTTTCAGGGAGAGCGCTAAGGATGCAGAACAAAAGACTTTACACTGAGAGAAAATAAAAAAGCTAAAATTGCTGCTTTCCATTCAGGAGCTCAGTGGCACAAGATAACTGAAATATAATTAATTTGCACGTTGTAATGAGTGCTGTGACAGTGGAGACAGACAGACCCTCACACACACATGTAGACCACAGCAACTACTGGGCTCCACACATTTGAGAAGTGCCTCTGTCTGCTAGAATATCTTTCAGTCATTTTAACTATGACATAGCAGCAACACAACAAGTGTAGATAAGTATAGCGGTCTATGAATATACAACCTGTTAAGAAGCTGCAGCCATTTTGTCATGGCATATTTGCATTTCCAATTAGACAGTAATGTTAAATATCTTTAGTTATTCATTTAGAAAGTGGATGCTGTGTGGCCTCATCTGTGCATCTATTGGTGATGTTAGGCAGATCTGTTAATTTGGGTTTTTGAGTACTGAAATCATCTGTCTTAATGGTAGTCCTTTTGATGGAGTGTGACATATTGTTTATTTCAAATACATATTTTGCATTTCTGATTTTCATGAATATCGCTGCCAGTTCTTTCAAGCTTACATCGACTCCTACACTATCGTCATAACTCTGATCAACAGAGAGCAGACACAGCACCTGCGACAACATATTGTTCACATTTACTATTTGTCCATTGATGGCATTGAATGCCAATTTACAATCTGATGCTACAGAAAGGCTTTTACCTTGCATGAGATTATGTTTTTTTTTAAACAGGCTAGATTTATGTTTAAGACATGAAATGTGCTCTCTTCATACATGACGCACATTTATATAACTAATATTTTTAGGAGACTTTTTAACTGTAGACAGTTCATCATAAACAGAAGCTTGCTCTTGGTTAAACCAGGTTAAAAAGAGCACTTCTGATTTTTGCACTTCAAAATCACCATCCCTACTTTGAGCGCTGCCTTCATGAGGCATTGAATTGGTTTAGGAATGTGACTCTCATTGAGACCATCTAATTGTTCCCATTGAGTTTTAAGCAAAATTCACTTATGGTTGTCTCCAAACTTAGATGTTATACATCTGGCTTCAGAGAGCCTATAGAATCCACCATCATATGCGACTTAAGAGGCACATAAACTGACACAATATTAAACAAGAACAGTCCATGTATTTTTTAAACCTATCTGACTATATTTTTGTAAGATGTAGCTGTCATAATGTGTTCAACAGTGTTTAATGTTACCTCAGGTTACTGCAGAGCAAATTTACGTACACACAAATATATGTTCAATTAAATTTAAATTTAAAATCATCAGTCAGCCTAATAAGAACAAATTTGGGGTACTCAGAGAAAATGTGCACAAAAATAGGGCAAACATGGGAGACAACTGAAGTATGCAGAGTAAACCTACGCAAATTGGGGTAGAGGGGGGAGTATAAGGTCCACCCAGACAGGTATACCAGATGTTATGATTTTGGTTTACATAATTGAGAGATCTTCAACCAGAAAAAAAAAAATTAGATAATAGGATCACTGGTTGCCTCGCAGTTGGGAGACCTGGGGACCTGGGTTCGCTTCCCGGGTCCTCCAGGCGTGGAGTTTGCATGTTCTCCCCATGTCTGCGTGGGTTTCCTCCGGGCGCTCCGGTTTCCTCCCACAGTCCAAAGACATGCAGGTTAGGTGGATTGGCGATTCTAAATTGGCCCTAGTGTGTGCTTCACCTTCTCTCTCTCTCTCATTTTTCCTAGGGCACGAAGCGGAAGCGGAAGCAAAGCAGAAGCGGACAATGGCCAACAGTGAGGTGAATCGCATTGCAACTGTAGTCGAGGAACTCCAGGCACTCGATGAACAGATTCAGAATCTTCTGTCCAGACGAAGATACCTCAGAGATCTGAAGGCTCGGCTGTTGGATAAACCGTCCTCGCCATCTGTTATCGGCGTAACATCAACCCCGCGTTGTGCCGCGCAAGTCACCTTCACCCCCGCGCCTCGTAGGAGCGACACCGATGATGACCTCGGTGTATTTCAGCTATGCAGGCGGGGGTTCAAGGCCAGAACACCTCCATCGGCACAGGCAAGCATCGTAACCCAGAACCGGTTTGACCCTCTAAGCGTCCCCAGTTCGCCTTCAGCTCCTGGTGATGTAATTGTGGTAGGTGATTCTATTGTTAGGAACCTCAATATCACTTGCCCTAATAGAAAATCTTTTGTTTCTTGTTTTCCCGGTGCTCGTGTCCGAGATGTGACGAGACGTGCACCGGCGATCTACAAGAACAGGGCAGTTGGAGCCATTGTTATACATGCTGGCGTAAACGACATAAGGCACCGACAGTCGGAGATCCTCAAGGCAGACTTCACTGCATTAATTAAAGACACAAAGGAGAGGACCCCATCGGCAAAGATATTCATCTCGGGTCCACTCCCTCTCGTCAGACGATCAAACGAGTATTACAGTCGTCTGCTTGGTTTAAACAACTGGCTGCAGAGCTTCTGCAAGAATCAAGACATCGGGTTCATTAACAACTGGGATCTCTTTTGGGAAAGACCGCGTTTCTTCAAGCGAGATGGCCTGCATCCGAATAGCTTCGGCGCCCGGGTCCTCTCCGAAAACATAGCGAAGGTAATTCGTTTATCTTGACTATCTATCTCTGCTTTTAACCCCTTCCGAAATGCCACTCCTGTGTTTGGTCATGATAATTGTTTAAAAAAATCTTCCATAAAAGTGCGCAACATAAATACTGTAATAACCAATCTTAATGCACATAGAAAATCTAGGCAATACGGCATAAACGCCAATAATTTAATTAAAGTTACTACTTTAGATGAACAATGTATTAAAACTGTAAAAACAGATCATAGATTAAATAAAAAATACACGCAGAGCGGCGCTAATAAAAATAACTTAATTCCTGTTCCCTATATCAATAACGCACATAGTATTCATCTCTGCTCCTCCGAAACATTGAATATGGCACTATTAAATATTAGAGCTTTAACTAACAAGACGTTTTTTATCAACGACATTATTAGTGAAAAAAAAAATAGATTTTATTGCACTAAGTGAAACGTGGCTTAGCTCAGATGGCGCAGCTGTTTTAATCGAATCTGCGCCTCCGGATTACAGTTTTACTCGTGCTGATCGCCAAGGAAAGAGAGGTGGAGGGCTAGCAAACATTTACTCTAGTAGGTTAAAATGTAAAAATATCAGTTTTGGTAAGTTCAAGTCTTTTGAGTATCTCGCCATTGTTATTCAGGGAGATTCTCACGTTCTAGTATTATCCGTGTATAGACCACCTAAATTCAACGCGTCTTTCTTTGAGGAATTCTCTGACTTGATGTCAATCTTAATTACGAACTATGACGCACTCTTAATAGTCGGCGACTTTAATTTTCATGTAGATAATCAATGTGACCAAAAAGTAAAAGAATTTATGAACCTCCTGGACTCTTGATTTGAGACAGCTCGTTAATCAGCCTACACATAAAGCAGGTCATACGTTAGACTTAGTAATTACTAAAGGACTAAAAGTTGATATAAAGCAGGTCATTGATACGGGTCTTTCAGACCATTTTCTTCTACTTTTTAATATAGAAATAATGATAGAAAACACTCATGAGAAGCATATTGTTAAAAAACGCTTCTTTGACTCATCAGCAACTTTAAAACTTACAAACATTCTAACCAATCAGTCCGTTTATAGTGCCAACTATAATAGCGAGGAGAATGTAAATAGTAAGGTGGAAAGATTTAATACTAAAGTGAGGGCTGCTGTTGACTTAGTTGCACCTGAAAAGACAGTTAAAAAATCTTCTAGCATTGTTATACCTTGGAAGACCCAAAGAGTGTCTGATTTAAAGAGAACATGCCGTAGAGCTGAGCGTAAATGGAGGAAGACTAAACTAACTATTGACTATGAGATATTAAAAGTTAAAATAACAGAATACAATAACACAGTCCGTCTTGAGAGGCGCTGCTATTTCTCTAAGATTATAAATAACAATGCTAGTAATCCCAGAGTGTTATTTTCGACAATTGATCATCTGTTAAACCCAGGTAACTCAAAGGAATGCCTCCTAAGTACTTCCAGTAAAACCTGTGAGGCTATCGCTGTATTTTTCAATCAAAAAATTAATGATATTAGAAATAACATAGTATATCTCCCCAACACTAAGGATCCCCCGAAACCCCAGTACTCCATAATAAATAAATTAGAGTCTTTCACTAGGATAGATTTACCTGATTTACATAAAATAATTTCTCAAATGAAACCCTCCACCTGTGCCCTTGATCCAATACCAACAAATTTTTTCAAAGAAGTATCGGGTGTGCTTATTGATAATGTTCTTGACATAGTAAATTCGTCATTAGATACGGGGGTCTTCCCAGACTGTCTTAAGACTGCGGTAGTTAAACCCCTACTTAAGAAAAATAATCTCGACCCCTCTTCTCTTGAAAATTATAGACCCATCTCTAACCTGCCTTTCTTAAGTAAAATTCTAGAGAAGGCAGTCATTATGCAGTTAAATGAGCACCTCAATAAACATACTATTCTTGATAAATTTCAGTCAGGTTTTAGAACAAATCACAGCACAGAAACTGCACTCGTTAAAGTAGTAAATGACTTGCGGGTAAATGCAGACAGAGGCCATTTATCTGTTCTCATCCTCTTAGATTTGAGTGCCGCATTTGACACTATTGATCATAATATTCTTAAGAATCGCCTTAGTCAATGGGTGGGCCTCTCTGGCAGTGTCTTAAACTGGTTTGAATCCTACCTGGCAGGGAGAAAATTCTTTGTTAGTTGTGGTAATTATAACTCAAAGACACATGATATTCTATATGGTGTTCCACAAGGCTCTATCCTGGGTCCGCTGCTCTTCTCAATCTACATGCTTCCATTAGGTCAGATTATCTCGGGACATAACGTGAGCTACCACAGCTATGCTGATGACACACAGCTGTATTTATCAATAGCACCTATGACCCCAAATCTCTTGATTCGCTAACACAATGTCTAACCTGTATCTCAGAATGGATGAATAGTAACTTTCTCAAATTAAATAAAGAAAAAACCGAAATCTTAGTGATTGGCAATAATGGATACAATGAGGCTATTAGAAATAAACTGGATGCATTAGGATTAAAAGTCAAATCGGAGGTAAAAAGCTTAGGGGTAACCGTTGATTGTAATCTGAATTTTAAATCGCATATTAATAAAATCACTAGGACAGCATTTTTTCACCTAAGGAACATAGCAAAAGTTAGACCTCTTATATCATCGAAAGATGCAGAGAAATTAGTTCATGCGTTTGTCTTTAGTCGGCTAGATTACTGTAATGCACTCCTCTCAGGACTACCCAAAAAAGACATCAATCGTTTGCAGTTAGTGCAGAATGCAGCTGCTAGAATCCTTACCAGGAAAAGAAAATCCGAACACATTTCTCCAGTTTTGATGTCACTACACTGGTTACCTGTGTCATTCAGAATTGACTTTAAAATTCTGCTTATGGTTTATAAAGCTTTAAATAATCTCGCCCCGTCTTATATATCGGAATGTCTGACACCTTATATTCCAAATCGCAACCTCAGATCCTCAACTGAGTGTCTCCTTAGAATTCCAAGAGCAAAACTTAAAAGAAGTGGTGAGGCGGCCTTCTGCTGTTATGCACCTAAAATCTGGAATAGCCTGCCAGTAGGAATTCGCCAGGCTAATACAGTGGAGCACTTTAAAAAACTACTGAAAACACATTATTTTAACATGGCCTTCTCATAACTTCACTGTAATTTAATCCTGACACTCTGTATATCCAATTCATTATAATAACTATTCATTCAAAATTTGTACTAACCCCTACTCTCTCTTCTGTTTTCTTTTCCGGTGTCCTATTGGTGGTGGCTTGTGCCACCACCATCTACCCAAAGCACCATGATGTTCCAACAATGATGGATGGATTAAAAGCCAGAAGTCTGTATAACCATCAGCATCAAGTGACTCCGTGAGAACCCTAACTACAAAGAGGACTATTTCATTTATGTTAGGTAGAATGCCCAAAGGGGACTGGGCGGTCTCGTGGCCTGGAACCCCTACAGATTTTATTTTTTTCTCCAGCCTTCTGGAGTTTTTTTTTGTTTTTTCTGTCCACCCTGGCCATCGGACCTTACTCCTTTCTATGTTAACTAATGTTGTCTTATTTTAATTTCTTATTTGTCTTTTATTCTTCTTTTCTTCATTATGTAAAGCACTTTGAGCTACTTTTTGTATGAAAATGTGCTATATAAATAAATGTTGTTGTTGTTGTTGTTGCTTGGTGTGTGGGTGTGTTTGTGTGTGTCCTGCGGTGGGTTGGCACCCTGCCCGGGATTGGTTCCTGCCTTGTGCCCTGTGTTGGCTGGGATTGGCTCCAGCAGACCCCCGTGACCCTGTGTTCGGATTCAGCGGGTTGGAAAATGGATGGATGGATGGAGGATCACTGGTTTAATGACAAATTACTTAAACAGAATTAATTAAAATAATTGAGCAAATAGGTCGAAAAGTCCAAATACAATAAAGTCAAACGCTAAGTAATACAAAAAGAAATATATAACATACTATAATGAAGAAAATGTCTAGATTTAAAAATGCTATAATTAAGAAAAAGCCAAGCAATACAAAAAGGTCAAGATACAAAAGTATTATCATGGAGAAGAGACAAAGACAGAAAAAGAGGACAAAAATACAAAAATTCAATAATGCGGAAAATACCAGGCAAAACAAAATGAAAGAATTCCAAAACTAAACTAAGCTAATATTTTTCATGAAATCAGAAAAGAGGAGCCAATGACTAAGAGACCAAACACCTACATGATTGGTAACCCAAACTGAGCACAGCATAAAGAGGGAAAAAGGTAAGAAGCAAAGAAAAGCATGACAATCAAGAAAAAAGATCATTGCCATCCATATTTAACAATAAAAAATAATTACAAAAATAAATTACAACAACCAAGTTCATTAATAAAAACAAACAATTTACAACAATATAGAAAAGAAGCAACCAACAATTAACCAAACTAAAGCCACCAAAGGAGCCCCAGCAACACCAGGCTTAGAAGCTGAACCCAGATCTCTGAAGCTGTATGGCATCAGCACTTACAGCTGCACTATCATAGAAGGAGAAATAGTGAAACATAAAATTTTGCATAAAAAAAATCATTGCTTGCTTACATTTACATTTGCTTTTTGCATTCATATATTGCAGATGTTAGCCTTGCGTAACATTGTTAATTGTACAGTACAATTAAGTCTGTTTTTTCTAATGCATCTTGTGATAGATCTCAGTCTGAGATGCACTATATATTGTCAATGAGTACTTGACATACTTTCTATAAAGGGAGGCCCAGACATGCAGTTTATTATGTTGCACTTACCCTCAGATTTGACTCCAGAATGAAGTTCTCTAAATGTGGAGTTTGCATGTTCCTTTTTCTTGGAGACTTCAGCTTTCTCTAAATTGTCCTAAATTGTATATGTGCTTGAGAAAGTCCTGTGATGGACTTGCATTCTGTCATTTTGTCCTGGGCAGTTTCATTCCTTACACTTTTTACAAGCAGCTAAGACCAGGTCTACCTGCTGTTAGGGTATGCAGATGATTGGCAGCATTCTTTTTTTTTTTAATTATTCATGCATTTTTTTTATCATTTACAGTTAGGTCCATAAATATTTGGACAGAGACAACTTTTTTAAATTTTGGTTTTGTACATTACCACAATGAATTTTAAATGAAACAACTCAAATGCAGTTGAAATGCAGACTTTCAGCTTTAATTCAGTGAGGTGGACAAAACGATTGCATAAAAATGTGAGGCAACTAAAGCATTTTTTGAACACAATCCCTTCAGGGGCTCAAAAGTAATTGGACAAATGAAATAACTGGAAATAAAATGTTCATTTCTAATACTTGGTTGAAAACCCTTTGCTGGCAATGACAACCTGAAGTCTTGAACTCATGGACATCACCAGATGCTGGGTTTCCTCCTTTTTAATGCTCTGCCAGGCCTTTCCTGCAGCGGCTTTCAGTTGCTGTTTGTTTGTGGGCCTTTCTTTCTGAAGTTTAGTCTTCAACAAGTGAAATGCATGCTCAATTGGGTTAAGATCGGGTGACTGACTTGGCCATTCAAGAATTTTCCACATCTTTGTTTTAATAAACTCCTGGGTTGCTTTGGCTGTATGTTTTGGGACATTGTCCATCTGTATCATGAATCAATTTGACTGCATTTAGCTGGATTTGAGCAGACAGTTTGTCTCTGAACACCTCAGAATTCATTTGGCTGCTTCTGTCCTGTGTCACATCATCAATAAATATCTAGTGTCCCAGGACAGCTGGCAGCCATGCACGCCCAAGCCATCACACTGCCTCCACCGTGTTTTACAGATGATGTGGTATGCTTTGGATAATGAGCTGTTCCACGCCTTCTCCATACTTTTTTCTTGCCATCATTCTGGTAGAGGCAGTGCACCCCCTGTATTTACTTTCATGCAGTCTTCTCTTTATGGTAGACTTGGATATCGATACGACTTCCCCCTGGAGAGTGTTAGTCACTTGGTTGGCTGTTGTGAAGGGGTTTCTCTTCACAATGGAAATGATTCTGCGATCATCCACCACTGTTGTCTTCCGTGGACGTCCAGGTCTTTTTGCGTTGCTGAGTTCACCAGTGCTTGCTTTCTTTCTCAGGATGGACCAAACTGTAGATTTTGCCACTTGTAATATTGTAGCAATTTCTCGGATGGGTTTTTTCTGTTTTCGTAGCTTAAGGATGGCTTCTTTCACCTGCATGGAGAGCTCCTTTGATTGCATGTTGTCTGTTCACAGCAAAATCTTCCACATGCAAGCACCACACCTCAAATCAGCTCCAGGCCTTTTATCTGTTTAATTGATAATGACATAACGACGGATTTCCCCACACCTGCCCATGAAATAGCTTTTGAGTCAATTGTCCAATTACTTTTGAGCCACTGAAAGGAAGGGATTGTGTTCAAAAAATGCTTTAGTTGCCTCACATTTTTATGCAATCGTTTTGTCCACCTCACTGAATTAAAGCTGAAAGTCTGCACTTCAACTGCATCTGAGTTGTTTCATTTAAAATTCATTGTGGTAATGTACAGAACCAAAATTAGAAAAAAGTTGTCTCTGTCCAAATATTTATGGACCTAACTGTATTTTTATTTTATTTGATGACAGTATGCCATTACTTCTGGAGATCCAACACAGGACATCATGGGAAATGGTACGGTGCATGTGTGACACTACTTTTTTGCTTCTCTGTGGAATTGGCAAATATTTTGAGATAACATAAAGCAGAGGTAAACGCCTCGTCAGAAGACTGACTCTTATAATCATTTTGCCAGAGTTTATTTTTTAAATCAGTTTTGTTGAAAATTTTAAACAACTCTTTTTCATGTATTCCTGTCATTTTGTAAATTGATTTCCTTAGAACGTTTAAACATTTTTCATGATTATGTTTAATTTTTTAGTTTTAGGCTTTTGCCTTTTTTCAATGCATTGGTATTTATTTGCTCATGTAGGAGCTAGTTAATCTAGGTAGGTGCCCATGCTGATAAAGCAATGTTATTTTTAAATTGTTCTATGCTTCAGTTTTCTTTTCCAGGTTACTAAGGGTCTGTCAGAGCTTCTACACCACATGCTGTTGCCCTTCAAAAAACTTACTGATTTAGAAATTAAATAATTTTACCTCTTTGCCTTAATTTATTTTTTTTTACTTTTTTAGGTGTTCCTTTGGTGGTCAGCACCCATGTGCTTTTGTTGTGGTAATGCTGTGATGATTAGAGCAATCTAAACATTTGCATGCATGCAGTCAAAGTCACAGTGCTAGAGTTTAAAAGACCAAGGTGCGTATTATGTAAAATTTTAATTTCAAAAGACGCAAGAATGGTAGCTTCATTAGCAATGTTGTTATCAACTTTTCAAATTGGTTTTCGATCTTTTTCTCATTTTTGACAGGTTACACTTTATTTTTACTCTTTCAGCTTTGGATGTATCTGTGAATTTAAAGCTCCCTCACCAGCCTAACTGAATACACTTTTGGCTTGCCCCTTAACATGTCTCTCACCATTTTAGAATAAATAATTTATACAATGAAAGCTTGTATAATTAG
The DNA here is from genome assembly GCF_900747795.2 of Erpetoichthys calabaricus. Lineage (NCBI taxonomy): Eukaryota > Metazoa > Chordata > Cladistia > Polypteriformes > Polypteridae > Erpetoichthys > Erpetoichthys calabaricus. The sequence goes on from NC_041407.2 coordinate 52,835,655, forward strand.
GAACAAGTAACATTTTAGTACAAAATCTTATGTTTCTTCTCTATGCATATCTACTTTTGTATTAAATATCATTTGTATTTTGTCTCTCTATGACTGCTAAAATCTTTGCGACTCAGCCCCATACTTATACAAATGTTTATTTTTCATTTTTTTATCTTCCTTGCTAATCATGACACCAGCAAATCTGAATATAAAAGAGCAGGTTTAGATCCTGGATGCATGCTTTACATTAGTACGTCATAATCCATCCATCCATCCATTATCCAACCTGTTACACCCTAACTACAGGGTCATGGGGGTCTGCTGGAGCCAATCCCAGCCAACACAGGGTGCAAGGCAGGAAACAAACCCCGGGCAGGGCGCCAGTCCACCGCAGGGCGTGCACATACACACACCAAGCACACAATAGGGACAATTTAGAATTGCCAATGCACCTAACCTGCATGTCTTTGGACTGTGGGAGGAAACCGGAGTACCCGGAGTAAACCCATGTAGACATGGGGAGAACATGAAAACTCTACACAGGGAGGACCCGGGAAGCGAACCAGGGTCTCCTAACTGCAACGCAGCAGCACTACCACTGCACCACCGTGCTGCCCTGTTCCTCATAATATAGTGAAAAATTAATGACAACTTCAGTGTACTGACTTTGCTGAACACCCCCCTCCCATATATTTTGCTGTCAAATCCTATTTTAAAGCCTAATAAAACTGTAAAAGCCCTCTGCAAGATTTGTTCTCCATGACCTCCTGCTTGTCCTGCTGAACACAAACAGTAGTGTCTGCCGGTTTTCTTTTTAATCAGTGAGCTTTACTGTCCTGAGAAAGGCAACAAAACAACGACTTTTTTTGGACACAAGTTACTTAGTCTCTTTAGTGTTCCGGAATTTTTTTTTGCATCTAATTTCTTGACCACTGAACAAAAACTGCTTCTTTGTGACACTTACTGATGCACATAGTTCTGAGTTAAGCCTGCCAGCTGCTAACTAGATTTTCAGTTTGATATTCAGCTTTAAGCTAATGGAATAAACACAATAAATAACTTGAAATTTTGAGGCGAGAGTTAGCTAAAATGAGAAGTAAAACACATTTATAAAGAAACAAAGTACAGGTAACTTCTAAGATTGCCAAATGGGGGCCAAGACAAGCTATTTAATTAAATTAAAAAGTTCAATTTAAGTACCGTATATACTCGCGTATAAGTCAGGTCTTGAAACCTGAAAAATCAATCATAAAATCAGACCCTGACTTATACTGTATGCCTGTTCAAAAATACAACATTTTGTTGCAGCAGCACAGTTACCAATTTCTTTCGCCACTTCAAATTCTTTTAATTTATAACCAGCTTATTTTCTTCTGATTGAACACTCCATCATAGATAAGGGATGCTCTTATGATAAAGGTGTATGAGGGTGTGAGATACAAAAAACACAAAACAGTGCAAACATCTCTTCGGAATAGTTCAGGTATTACCATGTAGTCACATAGGCACAACACATAGAAAAAAAAGGCAGTGTGCTCGGTGGTTACTCTCTCAGGTTTTCCGCATTCGACTTATACGACCGACATTATAAAATACTGGAAATTATATGGTAAAATCAAGCCCTGACTTATCCACAGGAGAACTTAAACACGAGTATATACAGTAGACATTGATCATATAATTTTTTTTTTAAGAATCTGCACCTTTGTTGTGTATAAACGCAGTGTGGGAACAACCTTTTCAAACTAAAGGTCTTCAAAAAATGATTTTAATGTAAAGCACAAGCTCTACAATTATAATTGTTACAAGCCAAACCCAATTTTAGGACAAACTTGTTTAGGCTAGGCCAAACCAGTTTGTCAAAGCAGATATAATGAACCTAGTCTGAACTAGATTATCCTGAAATCAGTGTAGAGCTCCCAGGACAAACTGATTTGTTCTAGTCTAAACTAGGAACTTTCCTAGGCCAAGTTTCAGACAAACTGGCTTGGCCTAGTCTAAACTAGGTTGCCCTAAAATCTGGTTTGGCCGGTAACATAGTTTATTGGAATTAAAAAGAAGACAAAGTTGCACAAAGCAGTACAAATGTAAATTAAGAACTCAAAACATATTCTCAAATTACACTCCAGAAAAACAGTTTTCAGAGCTTCACATTCTGAAAGAAATAACTACAAGGCAATATAAATGTTGTGTTGTTTTTTTTTTTGTTTGTTTGTTTTTTTAATAATTACAATAATGCAAAAGAAAAACTCACTTCTATGTTTTATAGAACAGCATATAAGAAAAGGAAACTGTGGCACCTGGACTTAGCTATCTGTTCTTCGCATTTCTTAAATCACGTAAATTCTGTTCATTTTTCATTTTTATTTTATGTATTTCCTTTATCACTTTTATGTCCAATGTGGATTTATTTTGGAGCGTCACAAGTTTTTAATCCAGTTTTTCATGTTAAACATTTATTTCAAATACCTGTAATTCCATTCATTCTAAGTAACCTAATTAGAACATTAGATGTGCACTTTGAAGTTGCACCTGATGCCCAAAACTGAAAATATTTAGTAACACTCAGAGAAATCAGAGATCTATAAAATGGACACATGCTGTATATGGTGAAGATGGAAATTTGTTACTGGTTAAAATTTAATATCATATGATGTAATAAATACTTGCACACACATGATAAAAATGTAGACTTGGAAATAAAGAACTTCTCAATGCTCAAGGTTGTACCATCGTACTATTTTTTCAATTACTGTAATTCATTTAATCTAACTTTAGCCTACAGTATCAGTATCAGATGCACCCCATCGCAGTGCACACACAAGAAAAACACCCACACTTGCTCACTGGAAGCCAATTTAGAGTCATTAATTACCCTAAAGCACAGACATTTTAGGATCTGGCAGGAAGACCTGAGAATCTAATGAAAAGCCAATAGAAACCAAATATGCAAATTTCGCAACTCTTTGTATAAGAGCAGTAATGGAAAATTTATAGCAATCTTAAATAAGTTAATATAAGAGGTGATTATATACTTCTTGCAATATGTCTGCCATATCTCAGTCTGTCTGGTTATAGACATATTGTAGTTTTCATTTTGTAGTGGAGGAATTTGTGTAATATTAATATAATTATATTTTCAAAGAAAGTATGCTTCAGAACGGTCAATTGGCATACAGTACATTTATTCATTAAGGAAGATATATAGTTTAACTAACACTGTAAAAATGATCTCTAATTATGTCTGCATCTTATTTTCTTCAGTGACTGCTACTTTTATTGGCAGTGAGATATTGAAATGTATATTTAATGAGCACCTGTATTAGACATACAGTAGGTCTGGTTTTCTGATTAGCACTTAGATTGTTGACTTATATATTTGGAGTTGAGCAAACTCCAGTCTCTCTTGCTTCAATCCCATTCATAAAAGTGCACTCTAGGTGTAATTCTCAGGAGTGCTCTTTGCAGTGTTGACTCATTAAACTGTGGTAGCATATGCAATTAATCACCTAATGCTCACCACTAATGATGGCTATGGGTCCAGTTTCAGGGTTGTAAGGAATCTTTAATGGTGCTATTTAGAGGTTAAATACTGCAAAAACAAATTATATCACACTTTAAAAATCCAAAAAATCAACTGGGACAAGTCATTCAGGGTTGCTGAACTATTTTACAACACAACACTTAGTTCTACAAAGTAATAATAATAATAATAATAATTCATTACATTTATATAGCGCGTTTCTCAGTACTCAAAGCGCTATCCACACAGGGAAGTATTCCCTCTGGTTTTATAAAAAATGATTTTTATATTAAACATTTAGATAAAACCACTATGCATTTACATGACTCTACCCATCTTCTAAATTGGCTTTATACAGGTTTAGTTTAGCAACTTGCTGGAGACAGCATCTAGTACAAGGCCAGGACCAACTCTGGATCCAGTAAATCACTGCAAGTCACATGTATGCATACACCCATACTAACAACATGTACTGTAGAAAGTTACTCAGTCTTTATTCAGTCCCAGTCTCTTGGTGCTGTGAGTAAATAGTGTTATCCAAGTTTCAGTATGCCACTCAATACGATACTTTTGTTTAATGAAGTAGAGTATATAACAGAGGTTCTTGAATATTCTTGTGTATTGCTATAGTGACTGGATATTTGCCTTATTTTTCCGGAGAGTCTTTTATATCTTGTATGTTAACCTCATCCATCCATCCATCCATTTTCCAACCCGCTGAATCCGAACACAGGGCCACGGGGGTCCGCTGGAGCCAATCCCAGCCAACACAAGGCTCGGAACCAATCCCGGGCTGGTCGCCAACCCACCGCAGGACACACACAAACACACCCACACACCAAGCACACACTAGGGCCAATTTAGAATCACCAATCCACCTAACATGCATGTCTTTGGACTGTGGGAGGAAACCGGAGCACCCGGAGGAAACCCACGCAGACACGGGGAGAACATGCAAATTCCACGCAGGGTGGACCCGGGAAGCGAACCCGGATCTCCTAACTGCGAGGCAACAGCACTAACTTCTCTTATATTGTTTTGTGTGACGAATTCCTCCATTGCACTATGCATGTTGCTGCACCCAGTGCCTTGCTACATCACTGCACTTTTTTAATTATCAGTCTCATCAGTGCCAGTCTGGCCAGTCAGATGTCTTGTGTTTGTGAAGATGGAAGATTGAAGGTCGCTGGCTAGAAATAGACTTACAGCATCAGGCTGACTATTGCCTTGATTTCACCTTGCAGGCACCCTGCAAGAGATCACTTAAGGTGAAAAATAAAGAATGAACAGGACAGCACCTCTAGCTAACAAAAGAAAGAAAAAAAACCTTTGAAAACTGTTGTTTGGTTAAATAACAGCATAGCTGCCACTGATATTCTCAGTAACTTTGTTAACTGGTTATGATATAGTTTTAGAGCTTGTGGTTAGTGGTTTGTATCCTGTGAGGTGGCATTTTTCTTTTGTGTTGTTTTGTGTCATCTGTCAGCTGAAACCCTCCACCTGCGTCCTTGACCCACTACCCACAGGCTTTTCAAAGAAGTCTCCAAAGTCCTAATTGACAGTGTACTTGACATATAATGAACTCGTCATTAGATACAGGGGTCTTCCCTGACTGCCCAAAGACTGCAGTTACAAGAAAAATAATCTCAACTCCTCTGTCTTTGAAAACTTTGAAAACAATTTCTAACATTCCTTTCTTAAGTAAAATTCTAGAAAAGACAGTTATTAAGCAGCTAAATGATTACTTGAATAAACATTCTATTCTCAACAAGTTTCAGTCAGGTTTTAGAACAAATCATAATACAGAAATTGTGCTAGTTAAAGTAGTAAATGATTTGTGGGTTAATGCGGACAGAGGCCAGATATCTGTTCTTGTTCTCTTAGACTTGAGTGTAGCATTTGACACCACAGACCACAGTATTCTTATAAATCACCTTAGACAATGGGTGGGCCACTCCAGCAGCATCTTAAATTGCTTTCAGTCTTACTTAAAAGGTAGAAAATTATTTGTTAGTTGTGGTGATACATGATATTGTATATGATGTACCACAAGGATCTATTCTGGGTATGCTGCTCTTTTCAATTTACATGCTTCCATGAGGTCTGATTATCTCAAAGCACAAGGTGAGCTACCATAGCTATGCAGGTGACATACGTATTTATCAATAACACCTGATGACCCTGATGCTCTTGGCTCTCTGATCCAATGTCTTAGCAGTATTTCTGATTGGATGAGTAGGCACTTCTCAAACTGAATAAGAAAAAACAGAAATCTTAGGGGCAGCACAGTGGAAAAGTGGTAGCCTTGATGCCTCTCAGTAAGGAGACCTGGGTTCACTTCCCGGGTCCTCCCTGCATGGAGTTTGCATGTTCTCCCCGTGTCTGCGTGGGTTTCCTCCGGGTGCTCCAGTTGCCTCCCACAGTCTGAACACATGCAGGTTAGGTGCAATGGCTATCCAAATTTGTCCCTAGTGTGTGCTTGGTGTGTGTGTGTGTGTGTATGTGTGTACCTGCGGTGGGCTGGCGCCCTGCCCGGGTTTGTTCCTACCTTGTGCCCTGTGTTGGCTGGGATTGGCTCCAGCAGACCCCGTGACACTGTGTTAGGGTATAGTGGGTTGGAAAATGACTGACAGAAATCTTAGTGATTGGCAAATATGGAAATAACGAGGGCGTTTGAAATAAATTTAATCTTAGGCTTAAAAATCAAGACAGAGGTAAAGGATTTAGGGGTACTTATTGATTCAGACCTAAACTTTAAATTATATATTAACCAGATTACTAGGACTGCATTTATTCACTTAAGGGATATAGCAAAAGTTAGACCTCTTATATCATTACAAATAGCTGCAAAAATAGTGCAAGCTTTTGTTTTTAGTCAACTAGATTACTGTAATTCACTCCTAACAGGGCTACCTAAGAGAGAAACCAATCAGTTGCAATTAGTGCACAATGCAGCAGTCAGAATCTGAACTTGAAAAAGAAAATTTCAGCACATCCTACCTGTTTTAGCGTTGTTACATTGGTTACCCATGTCATTTAGAATTTACTTTAAAATACTACAAAAGGATTATAAAACCTTATATAATCTTGCTCCGTCCTATATTTTGGAATGCATGTCCTCTTCCACTCCAAGTTGTAACCTTAGATCTTCAAATGATGGTCTGCTTATAATTCCAAGAGCCAAATATAAAAGAAGTGGTGAGATGGCATTTTGCTGCTATGTACCTAAAATCTGGAATGGAAATTTTCTAGGGTAATATTGTGGAACATTTAAAAAAAACTGCTAAAAACCCTTTATTTTAATTTGGCTTTTTCATAGCTACATTTTAGTTGTATTCCTAATAGACTATATGGGAATAGAATTATCAAATTCTTCAGGGATCTGCAATCTGTACTATTCTGTACTCTTCTCTGCTGTCTTTTCTGGTCCTTCAGTGGTACTACGACAACCAGATTAAGGCTCCAAGGCACCTGTGATGATGGAATGAAAATGGGCACCCCCAACTGTCCACGAGACCAACTTCATCAGATCCTTTTATATGAAGCCTGGAAACAAAGAGGAATGACTTAAGAATATTCATGCTAGGCAGAATGCCCAGTGGATACTTGGTGGTCCTTTGGCTTTGGAACCCCTGTAGAATTTTTTTCTGTAGTTTAACTGTTTTTCTCTTTTGTTTCTTCTGTCCTCCCAGCCATCTGACTTTATCACCAGATTCATCCTTAGCGGCTTATATCATGATACTGTATATAAGGATGCTACTCTTCTAGTTAATATTCATTTGTTTTTAGGATCATTTAGATGCATTTGTTGTTTTCTTTCTTTGTTACTTAATCTTTAATATCATTGACTAATCTTATTTGTTTTTCTTTTCTTGTACCTTTCTCTTTGACATCTTGTAAAGCACTTTGAGCTACATTGTATAAAAATGTGCTATATAAATAAGTGTTGTTGTTGATATGCATCAAATTATAATGTGTTGTGCCTTAATAATGGCTGTGTAGGGCCTCCTTGTAGTTCTACTCAACTCTCAAAAAATCGCGACCAGTTCTAATATGGTTGAAAAATATTGGCATGTGTTCTAGTACATAATTATTTGCACAAATTATTATGGGGTGGCCAAATCTGACCCTGGTGAGCCACAGTTGCTGTACGTTTTTGTTACAACCCAGTTACTTAATTAGAAGCCAGTTCTCACCAATAACAAATCTTACTTAATTTCATGGCTTGTTAGTGTTTTAACTTTACCATGTCAGTTCATTCTTAAATCATAGATTTTTTTTCCTTTCCAATGATACATGTATCATCCAAGTGATTTTAAGCATAAAGCAGATGGGTAGTTTTCAGTTCAGTTTCCTTCAGAGTACTTAATTAAACCAAATACTGAATGACGAATACACAAGCTAAATGTAGAGTTGCTGGTTCCTTTGTCATTTGCATCTTAGAAGCTAATAAGGAGTAGTTTAAGCAATGAATACAACTGTTTAAGACTAAGATAAGCAATTAAGACTTTCAAACCTTAATAAGGAAGACAACTAAAATGAAGCAAAAAAATGTCATTTGAGCAATAAGTGACTTCTCAGAAGCAATTGGGGTTGGAACGAAAACCTGATGCCACTTGGCTCTCCAGGACCAATGTCATTCAGCCCTGATTTAAAGGATTTGAGTTAAATAGAGAATAAATTAAATGAAGTTAATTAGTAGCAAAATCTAGTCACTAATTAAGAAAATGACTGGATCGGAGTTGGCCACCCCTGAATTATTATTAGATACCCAAATGAGCATAAGCAATATTAATTCTGGGTAACATTTTCATGGGATAAAGTTTAAAGTCCCAGGGAGCACATGTATTTTGGAAAAAGCTGGGATTGTGTAGGTGCCAGCAGAAGAATAGTCGAAGACATCAGAAGAGTTCATTGCATATTTTTCTTCACTTCATTAATACGGTATCCATGTTAGGACATCAATATTTTTTACTTCTCCAGCCTTCAAACATCAGTATTACTCCATATTATGTATCAGTATCATCATGTATCATGACGTGAGTGATAGGGAGCGCAGTCATTGTAATTGCAAAACCAGAGGCAGTTTTGAGGTGAAAATCAGCTTCCTGTCTCATAAGTACAAAATAATATTGTGTATATATAAGATAGTTTCTTATACGTACAAGTTAACATGTCATATGTAGGAGGATATATTATCTTATATGAATGAGTTATTATCTCAGGATAAAATTACATTAAAAATAAGCAAAGTATGGTTCAGAGTCAGTTAGTTGTACAAGAGTTACACATAACACATCCTGCACCACAAAAATGGTGGCACTCATGAGAGAACAATAAAAAAATGTAAACAAGGCATATAAATTAATTTATTATTACAAAATGAAAACATCAGCAATTACATGTTATTGTGTTCCCGACCATGATGCAATAGTAATGATGATGAGAAACAGTACCAAACTGAATAAAGAATGAACACAGAATCAACAGCAAAATCAAAACAATTAATCACCCATACATTACTGACACTGGGAGAATCTGGTTACCCAATGTATAGCAAAATTAAATTGAGGACCTTTAAGGTTTATACCATATAGTGAAATAAGAATTACATTGCCTATAACAAGCATTCACCACCTTGGGACTTTTAACAGTTTATTGTTTTTCTCATTGAATCAATGTGGACTTAATTTAGCTGTTTTGAAAATGATCAACAGAAACAAACTTCTTAATGTGGAAACAGAAAATGTGGTTAAATTAATCACTCGATTCCTTTAATTTCACAGACATAAATGATCACTGGTGCAGCTACTTGGTTTTAGAAGTGATATAATTAGTTCAATTGTAGTCACGTTTCTATAGTCAAGGAGTTTTCAATTCATTGTAGTGTAAGTGCACCTTATCTGGAAGGGCCAACTTGTGGTGAGTCAGTATGGAGGCCTAACCTGCACAATAAAGACAAAAAATAAAACTCCAAACAACTCATTGAAAAGCACAACTTAAGGCATAGACACAAGAAAATATCCAATTTACTGAATATCCCTCGGAGTCCTGTTAAATCAATCATTAAGAATTGGAAAGAGTACAGTACAGCTATAAATCTGCCTAGAGAAGGCCATCCACATAAATGGAGTGATCGTGCAAAAAGAAGACTTGAGAAAGAGTCCATGAAAAGACATCTGACAACTCTGAAGGAGGTACAAGCTACAGGGGCTATACTGGAGAGACTGCAGACAGAGACTGTTGCTCAGGTCCTTCATCGGTTGCAACTTTATGGGAGAATGGCAAAAAGACAAAGCACACAGGTTATCTTGGCTAGAGTTTGGCACATGGGAGACACTGAAGTCATCTGGAAGAAAGTTCCATGGTCTTTTGAGTCCGAAATTGAGCTTTTGACAATCGGACATTGTACATTACCAAAACACATCATCCCCATTGTTAAGCATGGTACAGCTGCATCATGGTGTGATGATGCTTCTTTATAGCAGGCCCTGAAGGCCTTGTGAGAACAACAGGGTAAAACGAATGTAGCAAAATGTATGGAAATACTGGAAGAATATCTGATGCAGTCGGCAAGAAACATGCACCTTGGAAGAAGATTTAATTTCCTGCAAGACAACTGCCCAAAGAACAAATTCAAAGCTATAGCGGAATATCTTAAAAACAAATTAATTTTCATGGATTGGACATTAACAGATACAGAGATCTCAATCCAACTGAGAATTTGTAGCTGGATTTAAAAAAGGCTGTTCACTCATGCTACCTGACAGAGCTTGAGCAGTTTTACGGAGAAACTTGCAGCGTGCAGATGTACAACAATGATGGAGACCTGTGCACACAGACTGAAGGCTGGAATGGCTGCCAAAGGTGAATTTACTGAATACTGACTTGAAGGGGGAGATTAATAATTATGTGGTTGATTATTTTGTGTTTTATATTTGTAATTAATCACTTTGCTTAGATTTGATTTCACTTTAACATTAAATAGCATTTTCAAAAAAAACAAACTAAGTCCACTGTGTTTCAATGCTGAATCTGAATAAAATGTGAATAATGATCATTTGAATTCCTTTCATGTACATACATTTCAATTATGTAGCAAAAAGAACTGCGTATATTGATGAATTGAGACGAGACTATAACACAAAAGCAATGCCATGTTTGGCTCCGTCTTAAAAACATGAATCCAAAAACAAATGTTGACAACAGATAAAACCATGGAACAAATAATACCTCCAGAGCCATTCTGTTCTTACATAGCACAAAGGGACTTTTGTCTTTCAGTATAACGTTGGGATATGCTTCTCCTTTTCCCTTGCTAAATTTCAATATTTTCCTCTCACTGATACCTTGGTCAAGCTCACTTCTTAATTTTTCTGAGTTTAACCGAGTGCTTTCTAACTGTTACCTCCTATTCAGCAGTTTGGAAAATATCCAAGAAACTGTCATAAACATTGACAAAATAACCTACACAGCACAGTGATACTTATACTACCACCTCTGTGCATATGCTCCAAAATCTGCTCTGACAGCCAATTAGAAAAACAACTCAAGTCTGCGTTTTTTATTACTAACCAGAGAGCGAGTCATTTTATTGCACTTTCCTGTTTTTCAGGGGGAAAACATAATAAGGGCTACACTCATCTGCATTATATGAACAGTCAAAATCATGAGCTTTTTTTTTGACAAATAAGCAAAGTTGGATCTTAAGGTATTGAACAGTATGTTTAAGTATTTTAGGTGACATTGTCTGAGAAGAACTATGTGAAACTTTAACAAATACACCTTGACAGAAGCATCATGCATTCACCTTGAGCTGCATGATTATCCGAACTAAATGCAATTGTGGAAAATATATCTGAACTAAGTGCTGGTGGGGTAATTTTTGTACCATTTCTGTTTACAGCTGCTAGCACACCAGATTTTTCTGGGCAAGGCGTTTTGAACAGTTTCTTGAAAAGCATGTTGAGCAATTTAAAATTGAGTGATTGCGAGCAATTATCATGTCAGAACAATGACCAGGGAAATCAGGCTTGAGGAAGAAATGAGAAAGAAGATCACCTTAAGGAATCTGAATTTAATTAATTTGTTTATATTGTTTTAAGTCAGCAAAGGCATGTGGTGTTTACAGTAATGAGTTTTATTGCAGCATACTCAATAACAAGCATTTTAGCAATCAAACACTGTTTACATGTAAGAGATCAAATACATAAAACAAAACAAAATAAATATTGAAATTCAAGACTGAGGTTCACCAGGCGGTAAAAATTACTTACAAAAATAACCAAAAGATCTTTCATTGCCTCCCTGACCCATATCTGTGATATGATTTAAATTATTCTCGCTTCTGCATGACTTAAAGTCAAGACAAGAAAGTTTTTGATGGTGATTTTGCCAGTAATACATGTTTTAAACAATTATTTGGTTGGATGGCACTGTTGCATGGCAGTTAAAGCTGGTGCCTCACCAGAACCAGGATCTAGATGCGGGGATTTGTATGCTCACCCATGGACTGCTGAAATGTTGGGGCCACCCAGAGACTGGAGACTACGTTTGTCTTGCCAATGTTATAAATTGTATTTCTGTGTTGTTATGTTGCTGTATTTAACATGGTCAAATTGCATTACATTTATTGCAACTAAACCTTACACTTTTGAAGGAGCCAAAACCACTGACCTCTTGCATGTGGCTTTTCACATTACCAATCAACATGCTTTCTGCTTTCAGACAAGCATGAAGGACAAGAAAAAAATGTACTGCTAATGAAGGAAAGAAATGTATTACTAATTCATGTGTTTTAAACCAAACAAGACATGTGGTAGACATCAGTGTGGTCTTTTCTGCTGCTGTCACAACTAGAGATGCAACTAAGTCCTCCAGTGACTTCCCTCCTCTCTGTTCCTGGCCCAATATACACACAGAGGCTCTTTGCCATGTGAATGTGTCTGCCTTTGAGTTTGTTCAGTGAAGTGAGCAATGGAGAAACACTATTGGGAGATGTGGGGAGGACTCAA